>NC_034009.1:39411409-39531254 GCF_000346465.2 Prunus persica | reverse complement strand
CAGTAGGCTACTCTCCACAACAGAATGGAGTTACAGAGAGAAAGAATCGTACTGTGATGGAAATGGCAAGAGCCATGATGTATGAGAAGAAAATCCCTTTGAAGTTTTGGGCAGAAGCTGTCAATACAGCTGTATATTTGCAGAACAGATGTCCTACAAGTGCACTGGACAATTCCACTCCATTTGAAAAGTTCGGTGGAAGAAAACCAGGTGTCAAGCATTTGAGAATATTTGGTTCTCTATGCTATATTCACATCCCCACACAGAAAAGGCACAAGCTGGAAGACACAGGTGAGAAGGGAGTATTTGTAAGATATGGTGTATGTGAAAAGGGGTATAGAGTGCTCAACTTGAGAACTCAAAAGATTGAGCTGTCTAGGAGTGTTATTTTTGATGAAGAAGCAATGTGGAATTGGGAAACCAATGAGGCATTGCAAATCCCTATGTCTTGGGGTGATGGAGTAAGTTCAATTGTATCAGATTTGGATTCATAACCAAATCTGTTACAGCAACAGATTGTACAGTCTCCTATGGAAACACAAACAAGTAATGATGTGCATGCTACTCAAGACTCTGCTCCATTAGAAACTTATGATAACACCCCAAAGAAATGGAAGAGTTTGAGTGAAGTGTATGCTCAATGCAAGATGAGCATCATTGAACCTGAAAATTTTGAAGAAGCAGTCAAAGATGAAGCTTGGGGGAAGGCTATGACTGAGGAGATACTTATGATAGAGAAAAACTCCAGTTGGGAATTGGTTGACAGGCCAAGTAGTAAACCAATTGTGGGAGTGAAGTGGATATTCAAAATTAAGCTTAATCTTGATGGCTCCATTCAAAAACATAAAGCAAGACTTGTTGCCAAGGGATACACACAAAAACCAGGGATTGATTTCAATGAAACCTTTGCTCCTGTAGCAAGGTTAGACACCATTAGAACTCTCATAGCTCTTGCTGCTCAGAAAGGCTGGAAACTATGGCAATTGGATGTCAAGTCAGCCTTCCTAAATGGTGTCCTTGAAGAAGAAGTTTATATTGATCAACCGGATGGTTTTGTGGTTAAAGATGATGAGGATAAGGTGTATAGGTTAAGAAAAGCCCTCTATGGGTTGAAGCAGGCTCCAAGGGCCTGGTATAGTGAAATTGACACCTACTCGAATCAGTGTGGTTTTCACAGAAGTCCAAGTGAAGCCACTCTCTATGTGAGAACAAAGGAAGGTGGGAACACTAATAGTGTCAATCTATGTAGATGACGTAGTGTACACAGGAAGTAGAGATGAAATGATGAAAGAATTCAAAGCTGAAATGATGTGCAAGTATGAGATGTCTGATTTGGGTTTACTCCACCATTTTCTTGGTATGGGAGTAACACAAACTGAAGGGAGCATCTTCATTCATCAAAAGAAGTATGCTCTCACTCTCTTGGATAAGTTTGGACTCAAAGACTGCAAGTCAGTAAGCACTCCATTAGTGGCTACTGATAAATTGAAAAGAGAGGATGGAAGTGATGCTGCAGATGAAAGTTTGTTCAGAAAAATTGTAGGCAGCCTGCTGTACCTTACTGCAACCAGGCCAGATATCATGTTCTCTGCCTGCCTGCTTGCAAGATTCATGCATAACCCTTCTAAGATGCACTATGGGGCAGCTAAAAGGGTTCTAAGGTACATACAAGGCACAATTGACTATGGAATTGAGTATGTGACAGGAAAATCTGCACTCTTAGTTGGTTACTGTGACAGTGACTGGAGTGGATCTGAGGAAGATATGAAAAGCACTTCTGGATATGCATTTTCATTTGGAAGTGGTGCTTTTTCATGGGCATCAGTCAAACAACACAGTGTGGCTCTCTCTACTGCAGAGGCAGAGTATGTGAGTGCAGCAGAAGCTACATCACAAGCCATTTGGCTCAGGTTTGTTCTTGAAGATTTTGGGGAAGAACAGACCACTGCAACAACTGTGTTTTGTGACAACACTTCAGCCATAGCAATGGCTAAAAATCCTGTTTTTCATCAACGGAGCAAGCATATTAAAAGGAAGTTTCATTTTATTAGAGATGCAATACAAGAAGAAGTGATTGAACTGCTCTACTGCAAAGGAGAAGAGCAGATTGCTGATATCTTCACCAAAGCTCTTCCCAAAGACAGGTTTGACTATTTGAGGAGAATGCTTGGAGTGAAATCAGCTAGCACTTTAGAAGGGAGTGTTAAAATGTAAACTGTCTAGCTAATTTCAGATTAGTTAGTAAGTTCTATGTCAGTTTATATTCAATCTGTTTTTAATCTTTGTGTTAGCTGAGTGCCTTGTGCTTATATGCCAGGTGCAATGCTAGAGTCTGTTTTGAATTCCCAGCTGTTAGGACAGCTGTGTATTGCCATGTGTCATACTCACATTGGCTTACTATTACAAACCGTTAGATTTGAATCTACTGATGTAAGAGAGAACATGTAACAGTCATGAAGGAATATAAGCTCTGCTGCTATGTTCATGCAGAGTAAGAAAACTGTTAGAACAATCTAAGGCTCACTGCTCTCTCTCTCTCTCTCTCTCTCTCTCTCTCTCTCTCTTTCTCTCTCAGTACATTTCTTGCTCCCTTTGCAATCCAAATATTCAACAAAGAACACTACAGGTCTTCCAACACATCAAGTTCTTCATAGAATCCAGTGGCACAGATTTTGGATTCCGGAAATCTTGTTGTGATAGATGGCAATGGTCGTAATGACTCTGATAATATTTTATGGCAGAGTTTTGATTACCCAGGAGATACATTAATACCAGGTATGAAGCTTGTTAGGAACAAAATCACAGGTTTTAATTGGCATCTTACACCCTGGAAAAGCCCCCAGGATCCTTCTCAAGGACATTACCCATATCAACTTGGTCCTTATGGGTACCATGAATTAATTCTGAGGGAGGGTTCTGTTATAAAATATCGGACTGCACCATGGAATGGAATCCAATTTAGTGGGATGCATAATTTAAATCCAACATATGATTTTGTGTTGGATAATGATGATGAAGTATATTATGGTTATAAGCTTCTCAACAGCTCAACTCTTTTCAGGCTGGCGTTAACTCAAGATGGATTTGGGCTGAGCTACATCGGGAGTGATGGAAACCAAGGTTGGGTTGTTTATCTAAGAGCAACGACTGATATCTGCGACAAATATGGAATATGTGGTCCGAATGGTGCATGTTGTATTGACAAGTCCCCAGTACGTAGCTGCTTGAAAGGATTTATACCGACTTTCAACAAGACTGGGACTTGGTGGATTGGTCATATAGATCTGTGAGAAAGAGCCAACTGAATTGCAGTGGAGACATCTTTAAGAAGTACACTGGGGTGAAATAAAGTACAGAACAATCCTAGTATAACACAATTATGAACCTCAAGGAATGTGAGATGATGTGCATGAACAACTGCTCCTGCGCCGCTTTTTCAAATTTGGATATCCGAGATGGAGGAAGGGGGTCCTTGCTGTGGTTCAGCGATCTGGTTGATATAAGATATTCCAATATAAATGGGCAAGATATTTACATAAGAATGGCTTCGTCAGAACTAGGTATGGAATCATCTTGCTGTTTAAAACAAAGTTTGAAAGAAAAATAAAAGCCACCAAGGAAAAAAGAAGAAAGAAATCTTCCAACAGTGACATGATTAGAAACAAGATAGAGCCAGAAAACTTTTGACATTGTTAGAAAAATATTTCTTTAGAACTGTCTCAGAAACTAGCATTAATTGTTCGTTGGATGATAAAAAGTAGAGATTTTTTCTTTATGAATTTCTGACTCCTCAATCTTCTGCTTTCAAATACTTCATTCCTAGATCAAGGACACAATACAAAGATCATAGTAACCAGTACTGTGTTGTCTACTGGACTGCTGACCCTGGGCCTTACCCTGCTATTATATGTGAGGAAGAACCAGCAACAAAAATATGGTAAGCTATTTGATTTTCTACTCTTCTGCCCCTTCATTTTCTAAGATAGGTAGGTTCAGTTCTATAGAAAATTTTTGCTGTTGCCTCTCTGGTTTCTAAGCTAAGGTTCCATGCTACATTATTTACTTCACTACGTACTTCACAGGAGAACTGAAGCCCGGCCAAAAGGAAGATCTGGAATTGCCATTATTTGACTTGGCCGCTGTTGTTTGTGCAACCAAAAACTATTCAAACAACAATAAACTTGGAGAAGGTGGTTTCGGATCAGTCTTTAAGGTAAAATCAAATATAGTCCTCCCTACAGTTAGCTTGACAGTTTCCGCATTTCATTTGGGTCAGGACTGTGGATGCAAGTCGTATATTGAACGTTTGCAAACAACAGAGTGTGGATTTTGGTCATCATATGTGGCTAATGGATTTCAGGGTACATTGAAAGATGGACAAGAAATATCACAAATGAATTGAAATGTTTGATAATAATATTTACATAACTTGAGGGAGAATCATGGAATAAATATAGTAAGTAATAAGTGAAGTGATCAAACACTAACACATGTATGTAAAAATTTCTATGAAGTGTCAAATTGCCATTTAAATCAACGAATCCAAATTTAATGTTCTAAGTAGAGCTAATTTTTGTCGAGGTTTTATGATAAAGTTTCAACTTTTTGCATTAGTTTTCACATATACAAGATGTGAAGTGATCTAATCTTTTGAGAAGATGTGTAGTCTTCAGGAGAGAGTAGAAAAAAAATGTTTTGTAAACTCACTTGAGTAATCTTTATTAGTGAGTGGAGGAGAGACTTAAAGCAAAAATGATGAAAACTTCCAATTTCTACTAAAATTATGATGAATCTCAGCACCACAGAGAAATTAATTTGAGCAGAAATTGGTACACATAAGAAGTTTGTAAAGTATTACACTTTGTAGATTTTTGTAGATATTATGTGCTTCAAAAATCTTGGGCTTCTATTAAATATTTCAATTTATGCACAGTTTGGTGAGAAGTCCAAGTTCGGCGCCTTGGGCTTAACTTTAGATTTTTTAATTTTTAATTTTTTTTCCTGATAAACTTAAGAATCAACTATCTAGGCTTGAGATGAGTTCTGTTGAAATTGAGCCCAAACTATCACAAATCTAATAACCATGATCATCAACACACCCATGGAAACACTCAGCACACCCAAACTTGTTCAAGCTCAGCGGACACCCAAGCCACTGATCTCAAACTTATCCAATATATGCATACTATAGATCACGCTTTAGTACAAATTCAAATACGTAGCCCAATGTAGATTTGTGGGTTGGAACCCAGACAACATGATCATAGTTGGGAAGGAAACGGCAGATAGGAACGGTTCCTGGCTTAACCTAGAGCACTTGGAAGGCCACATGATTGGTAAATACTTCGACCTTGTTTCTAGTAATAATAAAGTCGGAAAATTTTGGTCTTTTCCGATACTTGCCAAAACTGAAACAACTTTTTCAGACCCGCCCCGAATTTCCCGAAACCCGAGACGAATCCTGTGGAAATTCCCGACATCGCCACTTCTAAAACTATATCCTTTTCCCCAAAAAGGAATAAGGGCACAAGACTTTCTACCGAAATTTCAGCAGAGTCTCCCCTGTAAATTGAACATTTCCCAAATTTCAACCTGCACAAAATTCACAATTTAAAAAGTCAACTGCCAGCACACACAATCTAATTGCACACAGTTTCCAGACAAGGCCTCCAGCCTTCAAATAAATCAAGGCAGAACTACTAGCAGTACTCTTAAGTAAATTAATATATTAACAATGCAATTAAGGAACTCAAATAAATTTTACGAGTACCACTGCAATCCACATGAAATAACTTCCTACAAATTTCTAGCATGCATCCACTACCATCTATGAATTATCACCAATAGTCCTAGGGGCCTTGCCCCATAATACCATATAATCAAACCTAAAAACAACATTATAATGTTTAGTCAGCGACTGCACCAAGGCACTACCCTAGGCTGCCTACGTACCCTTACTGAGGGATCAAGCCACACGTAATTCTTTCTACAAACATGTTTTTCCCAATATAACATAACAATCCTTTATTCATCTCACTGGTAATCACATAATCTCCCAATACGCTAGAACATCCAAAGTGACCTAACAATCATATCATCTCTCCATACGCCAGAAATTTCAACGCCACGTATGGGGTCTGTCAGCACTCCAAATAACCTACGCCACGTGTGACTTAACAATCATATCATCTCCCCATACGCTGAAACTTCCAATGCCACGTATGGGGTTTGTCATCCCGCTGAAAAATCCTACGCCACGTGAAACCTAACAATCATATAATCTCTCCATACGTTGGAAATTCCAACGCCACGTATGGGGTCTGTCATCTCACCGGAAAATCCTACGCCACGGGTGACCTGACAATCATAGAGTAGTACTTAGGGTATAACATTTCAAACTGACATACTCCCAATTATCTCAACTAATAATAGAGGTATTCCCACTTTAGTGATACTAGTCTATAGTAGACTGCAACGTAATTTTATCAGGAAAATAATATTATTTTTAGACCAACGATCATGCACATAAACATAAATTTCATAATTTCAATTATTAAAATAATATCTAAGAGTTTCCTACAATAATATAATAAACACTCTAGAAGTCTCAACCTAGTCAACATAGCTGAACAACGGTCAAGACCTATCACTA
This sequence comes from Prunus persica, assembly GCF_000346465.2. NCBI lineage: Eukaryota > Viridiplantae > Streptophyta > Magnoliopsida > Rosales > Rosaceae > Prunus > Prunus persica. The sequence goes on along the minus strand of NC_034009.1, from coordinate 39,524,602 downwards.
GGGTCATTATAATCCTCCTAGGAAGGTAAAACTATCTCGGAAGACTCACGGTCAACCAAGGATCAAACTACCCATAATTGGTTAAATGGGCCCACGGGGCCCACGACCTCCAAATTCTAATCCGAAATTTTTTTATGTTCCACAAGGTTTAGGATATACGTGCTGCAAGTTTGGTCCAGATCAGACAGTCGGATCGCTCACGATCGCACGATCTGATAGTTATTATAAACATAAACTTTAAGTTATTAAATCGGAACATCCGGGGCTCTGATTCATGATCCCTGAATTCCTACATGATCCTAGAAATGCCTAGATTAACATATATCAAATTCAAAACTATCCAATGGTTCAAACCTATCAAACCCGGATAACGTACACTATGCGATATCCGTTCGAGACTCAAACAGTATCCAAATTGAAATTCGAGCATACCTACGAGCTCAAGACAACAAGCAGATCGCATTGAGACACAATGCCCCTTTTCTACAGTGCCCACGCGCTGTCGGCGCGTGGGTGTCCAAAGCGAATACGCATCGCCGGAAATTCTCAAAATCACAGCTCAAGGTTCCTACCCTAGGTATAACACCCTATTTGGAACCACTTTTGTTCTTAGACATACCCCGAAAAACCAGCGGAAGTGGCCGAAATTTCACTTTGAAAATTCGACCAAAACCTAAATTCTAAATCGAGTTCCTAAACATGAAAATCGTCTAATTCCTACACAACAACAGCTGGATCTCGAAAAATAGGTGAGGAATTATACCTGTTTCACCGGAATTGGGCGGCGGAGGCGGTGGCGCAACGCCGGGAAAAACCCAGTTCAAACCAGTCGAAGCCGTGGCTGGAATTCAAGGTTTCCATTTGCATTTTGGGTGCGACGTGATCGGGACATCGAGCCGGTTCAAACGTGACCAGTCTCAAGTCCTGCCGTGGGCAGATGGCAGTGAATCAAAGAGAGAGAGGGACAATATCGCAGAGAGAGAGAGAGAGAGAGAGAGAGAGAGAGAGAAAATATATATATATGATTTTATCGACCCTTTTTGCCAAAATTACGGTTATGCCACTGAGGGTATTTTGATCGTATCTCTCTCGTTACAACTTCGATTCGAGCATACCACGTGTCTACGGACTCATCTCGCCGTGCTCTATGCAACGGTATAATCGAAATTCTCAAATTCCTTTCTGATCAAAAAGTCAACTTTGAACCTAATAAAATACTCTATGGGCAAAATGGTATTTTCTCTGAATAAATTAATATTCACTAATTTATTTAGGACCGGTCGTTACATCCAACGGCACTTATGGGGTTAGCCAACACGCCGAATAACCTACGCCACGTGTGACCTAACCATCACATAATCTCCCCCATACGCAGGAACATCCAAAGCCACGAATGGGGTTTGTCCTCACGCCGGATAATCTACGCCACGTGGGACCTAACAATCACAAAATCTTTCCATACTGGAACATCCAACGCCACGTATAGGGTCTGTCAACACGCTGAATAACCTACGCCACGTATGACCTAACCATTACATAATCTCCCCCATGCGCCAGAACATCCAAAGCCACGTATGGGGTCTGTCCTGACGCTGTATAATCTACACCACATGGGACCTAACAATCACAGGGTGGTACTTAGGGTAGTGCATATAGCACTTCAAACTGACATACTCTTAATTATCTAAACTAATAATAGAGGTAATCTCCATTTAGTGATACCAGTCTATAGTAGACTGCAACGTAATTTTATCAAGAAAACAATGTTATTTTTAGACCAACAATCATGCACATAAACATAAATTTGATAATTTCAATTATTAAAATAATATCTAATAGTTTCCTATGATAATAATAAACACTCTAAAAGTCTAAACCTAGTCAACATAGCTCAACAACGCTCAAGACCTCTGAAGACTCACGATCAGCCAAGGGTCAAACTACCCAAACTTAGTCAAACGGCCCAAGGGGCCCACGACCTCCAAATTCTAATCCGAAAGTTCCTATGGGTTCTACAAGGTTTAGGATACACGTCCTGCAAGTTTGGTTCGGATCAAACGGTCGGATCGCTCACGATCGCACGATCGGACGGTTACTAGGAACCTAGCCCTAGGGTTGGCATTTTTGGAGTATCCGGGACTCCGTTTTACGATCCGTTTAATCCCATTCGATCCTAAGAATGTCTAGATTAACATATTATAAATCTAAGACTATCCAACAGTTCAAACCTATCGACCCCGAATAACGCACAATATGCGATATTCGTTCGAGATTCAAACGGTATCCAAATTGAAATCCGAGCACACCTACGCGCTCAAGACAACAAGGGGATTGCATCGGGACACAATGCCCTTTTTCTATAGTGCCCACACGCAGGCATAGCGTAGGTGTCCAAAGCGATTAGGCATCACCGAAAATTCTCAAAATTACGGTTCAAGGTTCCTACCCTAGGTATAACACCCTATTTAGAACCACTTTTGTTTTGGGATGTACCCCAAAAACTGACCGGAAGTGGCCGGAATCGAGATCCCAAAACCGGCCGAAATCCAATTCGAAAATCAAGCTACCTACGCAAGGAATTGATCGAATCCTACCCAACAGGCAGCTAGAGCATAAAAAGTAGGTGAGAAACCATACCTCATTCATCGAAATCGGTGGCCGGAGGAGAGAGAACGAAGTCGGAGAAGTTCGAACGAAATCGGCCGCTTCTTCTCCATTTTTCAGCAAAATCACGACTGCTGGCAGTGGGGCCTGGCTGGGGTTGGAAAAGGATGGTGGCCCGGTCATTTTGGTACCGGCCCCGTCAACTTTAGTGGCCGGACGAGAGCATGGCTGGCCAAAAAGTGGCCGGCTATCACTGCCGTCGTGAGAGAGAGGAGAGAGAGAGAGAGAGAGAGAGAGAGAGAAAGAAAGAAAGAAAAATTATATTTTATCAAACCCTTTAAGCCAAAATTACGGTTATACCACTGAGGGTATTTTGATCGTATCTCTCTCATTATAACTCTGATTCGAGCCAATCATGTGTCTACGGACTCATCTCGCCATGCTCTACGCAACGATATAGTCTAAATACCCAAATTCCTTCCTGGTCAAAAAGTCAACTTTAAACCTAATAAAATATTCTAGGGGCAAAATGGTGTTTTATCTCAATAAATTAGTAACATGTGCATATGTTATTAGTACTTTTTCTGTATTTTACTAACAGTGAGATATTGGAAATATTAATTATGAAACTGCAAAGCTTACATTGAGAAATCCCCCTCCCCTCTAATCTTGTGCTTTAAAAAAAAAAAAAGGCTTACACTGAGAAGAGCAAAGATGAGTGGTAGATGGAAACCCATTAAGACTGAAATACTTATGCAACATAAAGGTGGTGAATATGAAGGAAAAAAGAAAACTAATATATATAAGCCAAAGTTTTTTAAAAAAAAAGTAAATAACAAATTAAGTTATCAAACACTGATGGAGAAAGTAAAACCACTTTAGTTCATCAAATCCAAATTTCGATCGGAGGAGAGACTTGAAATTTGATTTTTGGCAAATCTGTTTTCTTTTTGTGAAGTTGGGTTGGGTCCCAACTTCCAAGGCCCAAAACGCAAAAATGCAAAAATTAACTCAAAGCATTTCCTGGGCCTATACAATCCTCAAGAAGAAGACAAGCCCGACGAGATGAAGAAGAAAAAGGCGAGAAATCTATGGGTTGACCTGAATTTTAAATCAACTTTTTTTTTTTTTTTGGGGTCAAGGAATTTCCTGGGCCTAAACTCAAATTCCATAAATTACTCATCAAATGCTTTGCACTTCTATTCATGAGTTTATTATTATCTGTTCTCATGTTTCTCAGGCAAATTTAGTAACAAAGGAAATCATATTTATTTCAAAATATATATATATTCTAGCGCCAGAGAGATAATCTGCACTATGCACTGCTTCAAATGTGGAATGTTTTGAGGGCCTCCTCCAATTCAACACCATTATCTTATTCATATCATTATTGACATGTTATTCACTTGTTATTGACTTGATTTTCATTCTTTTTTTAACATATACCCAAGCAAAAATTAACATGCAACTGAAGCACAAAGAAGAGATGCCAAATCCAACAAAATTGATGGTACAAATTGGGGAAAACCATTACTCTAACCCTAAACTCAAATTCCATAAATTACTCACCAAATGCTGGTTATTGAACAATCGCAAGGTGTCTGTGCGGGGTCTTTGTGTTGCTTTGCTCCACAAATGGAACCTACCACTTCCAACGAATACGGCTTCTCTCCTTCCCCTTCCACTGCTTCGCCCCTTCACTGTTTCGGAATCCACACATTTGCCCCTTCTACTCAAAATAAATACTTTTTCAGGGTCTGGAGAACGGAGTGGCTTCAACAACCGTCGTTAACCGTTGCCTTCAACCGTTTCTCAGAGCTATGGGTTTTAAAGAGATGAGTTTTTTCTGTTCAAACTTCGACCTTGCCTCTTCTTCTTCTTTTTCGGACGTGCTTGCCTCTTCTTCTTCTTTTTCGGACGTGCTGGATATTCAATTCGGGTTTGGGTTCCTCACCTACCCGATTTTAAAACTTTATCTCAATTCTCCCCAGCCCTTAGATTGATCTGATGGCTATAAAGTGAACTCCTTATAACTTACCCCTTATAACTTTCCACTCATTATAGTCTGAGCGTTTTCTTTTTGTGAAGTTGGTTTGGGTCCCAACTTCCAAGGCCCAAAACGCAAAAGCGCAAAAACTAACTCAAAGCATTTCCTTGGCCTATACAATCCTCAAGAAGAAGACAAGCCCGACGAGATGAAGAAGAAAAAGGCGAGAAATCTATGGGTTGACCTGAATTTTAAATCTTAAATAGTATAGTAGGAAATAACAAAAAGAGTATAGTATTTAGGGAGGCACTTGTATGCTTTACATGATGGATTAGATTAGTACTGGAATTTGATCCTTTTGTGATCAAGGAAGTTTGCTTTGGTGTTACAGACAGAGCATGGAAAATATGTTGTTTTGCGTCTTGGTATATGTTTCTGGATACATTAGTTCTTGATAGTTTGAGGACTTTGATATAAATGAAGGCTTCTCTAACTACATGCATTAGCAGCCTATTCCAACGTAACAATTCAACACTCAAACATTGGGTAGAACCACAAAGCCAAAGCATATATAAAAAATATATATAGATTAATATCTCTTCATAAATATAGCATGCTTTATTATGAGTACAAGTTGAAGTCTATATAGTTACAAGAGAAAACATGATCGGGTTAATTTCAAGCAGTTTCTGTAATCTGTGTTTTTCAGGCAACCCAACCACTAATCCCAAAAACTTCATCTCATCATATATCTTACACCACATGATGAAGAGGCAGAAATAAGTAAGGAGATAATTATACGTACAGTGCTAAGTGATGATCATGCAGATTTGTGGTTCGGAACCCAGGCAATAGCATCAGTGGAAATGAAATGGCAGATGGGAATGGTTCCGGGCTTAACGTTGACGATTTGGAAGGACATATGCTCTGGGTTCCATTCTGATGTGTCTAGATGACAGATGGTTACTGCTTTAACCTTCTCCCCATCATCGCCTTTCAGGAAGAGAACATAAGCTGCTGTATGTTTTATTGCATGGCAGAAAAACACAGCATAGGGATAGTTCTGCTTATGACACACAACGACTTTGTCACTGGCCAACTTCTTCAGTCCCGGCATTGTTGTATAGTTGTGCATGGACATGGTGGCTCCTTTTTCCAATACCTCCGTCGAGATTGCTTCAACGTTTCTTGTTCCAAGCTTCGAAGTGCTAAAATCAACCATTGATTCTAAAGATGTGGCGCAATATATTTCCTCTCCCTTAAGGCCGGGAGCTTCACACTCTTCGATTGTTTGCTTAATTGTTTTGGCTTCCTCAGATGTTGGCTTCACTGAAAAATGGTTGAAAATTTCTGGTAGTTTGTTAGAGGAGAAGGGGATCGATTGAGCGCTTTCTCGTGGCAAGAAAGTAGCCGTGTTTGAATTTCTAGAGAATTGGAACTTCATTGTTGTGCCAGGGCGCATGTCCTTCTCCAAGAAGAAAATAGCTAAGTCTTTATAATGGAGTAGTTGATTGTCAGATGGAGAAGCACCTCTTCCATACTTTTTTTGATCGCAGTAACGTTTCTTGCCTCTTCCATACCTTTTTTGACTGCAGTAACGTTTATTGCCTGTTCCATAATTTTTTTGACTGGAGTAATTTTGATTGCCCAATGGGAAAGTTTCAGGTTTGCCAACGTCATTTGTGCTCTTTTCTTCATTTGTGGAGTCTGCAAATTATATATCAACGTCATAATGGAAAATAAGTGATCAGCCGATTTGTGAATATGTGTCACTCATGTAATGACAGTAGTTAACTGATAAATATGTGGTCGAACATATTTAAGTAAAATGGCAGGTAGAAGAGATATCTAAGATTCTAAAGAGCTCAACACAAACCAGGATGCAGAAGTTCACTGATAGATCTTGGCATCTGTGTGTTTGGCAGGACGGAGTTCCAGTAAAGTTGAGGTGCTGGTTGAGCAGCATTGTTTGCCTGTGCAACCGCTGCTAGCTGCAACATTAATTCGAACTCTAATTAAAATCAAATCTCACAAAGTGTAATTAATTAGTGGACAACACTTAAGTACGTACTAAATAAAATCGAGAGAGAATTATAGGACCACAAAACTTTCGTTTATATAGAGTACAATGAGAGAGCATGGAAAAGTTAATCAAATTGCAGAGCTTACACTGAGAATAGCAAAGATGAGTGGGGGATGAAACCCCATTAGGACTGAAATTAACTTGGCAACAGATGTAGCTAGTGGATATGAAGCAAGAAATTAAAGAAAGTCGGAGCTGGCTCTTATGGTAACAGTAGCAACTGACTTCACCATTTTATAGACAAATGATGAGGGGTACCCAGAAGTAACACTCCACCCACCAATATAGAGCTTAATTACTTCCAACTGCCTCACTCACTTAAATTCATTTGAGGCAAGTGGCATGATGTGATGTATCAGACGTAATTGTGAATATACAATTGTGGCATGTGGGAGAAATGTACCGAAGGTTTTTGAGACAAAACCTCACAGCTGGATGGTCCATAAAATATGTGGTTAAGAATAATGGACCACTTAAATTTGAGAGGGGGTCGGGAGCCCACTATGAGCAATAATTGGCCTGAGAATGGGTGGATGTGTATTGCAACATGTGTTTTAGGTGCATCGTTTAGGATTGAAGATTTACACAATAGGTTTTCAATCGAGAGGGGTGCAGAGTCCGATTAGACACCATTAGAACTTTTATTGCATTGGCAGCTCAAAAGGGGTGGAAGTTGTATCAATTGGATGTCAAGTCTGCTTTTCTGAATGGTGTGCTTAAGGAAGAAGTATATGTGGACCAGCCAGATGGTTTTGTGATTAAGAACTCTAAAGACAAAGTGTACAAACTAAAGAAAGCTCTGTATGGTCTAAAACAGGCGCCAAGAGCATGGGATGAGGAAATAAACTCGTATCTTATTGACTGCGGTTATACAAGGAGCTCTAGTGAAGCAACTCTGTATTGCAAGACCAAGGAAAACTCTAGAACACTCATTGTATCGATATATGTTGATGATATAGTGTATACAGGAAGCAGTGAAGAATTGATTGCAGATTTTTAGTCTAAGATGATGAGAAGGTATGAAATGACTAACTTAGGTCTTTTGTATCATTTTCTTGGTATGGCTGTGATTCAAACTGAAAAGAGTATTTTCATAAGTCAAAAGAAATATGCTTTGACTCTGTTAAGCAAGTTTGGCTTAAAACAATGTAAACCTGTTAGCACTCCTCTGGTGGCAAGTGAGAAATTATGCAAAGCAGATGGAAGTGATCCAGCAGATGAGAATGAATATAGGCAGATTGTGGGAAGTTTGTTGTACTTAACAGCTACAAGGCCTGGCATAATGTTTGCAGCTAGCTTATTAGCTAGATTCATGCATTGTCCTAAAAGAAACACTATGGAACAACTAAGAGGGTGTTGAGGTATATCAAAGGCACAATTGATTATGGTATTGAATACCAGAAGGGAAAAGAAGTTGTATTAATTGGATACTGTGACAGTGACTGGAGTGGGAGTCAAGATGACATGAAGAGCACTTCTAGATATGCTTTCTCATTTGGAAGTGGCGTGTCATCTTGGGCATCTGTCAAGCAACCCAGTGTTGCTCTCTCCACAACTGAAGTTGAATATGTTAGTGTAAGTGAAGCTACTACTCAAGCTATATGGTTGAAGTTTGTGCTTGAAGACTTTGGAGAATAGCAAACAGAGGCAACTCCATTAATGGTAGATAACACCTCTGCCATTGCAATGACAAGGAATCCAGTTTTCCATCAAAAGACCAAACACATTAACCGCATATACCATTTCATTCGAGATGCTTTGCAAGAAGGTGTGGTGGATCTAAGATACTGCAAGTCCGAAGAGCAAGCAGCTGACATATTCACTAAAGCTTTGTCTAAGGATCGATTCAATTACTTAAGAGGTCTACTTGGTGTTAAACCAGTCAACAATTTAGAAGGGAATGTCGAATTATAAATTCCTGCTGGTTTAAGTTTTATTTCACAGATGTAATATTTTGGTTGGATGAAACTTATATGACTCAGATTTAAGACAAGTGTCCAGCTTACATTGCTGGATCAATTGTAAGGCTGAGATCACATTCTCAGCATTGTAAAAAGGAATGGTTCCGTTAGAAATGAGAGTATTGTGCACTGCCATGTTTTGTGCATAGCAACGAACCTTTGAGCATTACTGAGTAGCCAATCCATTCTTTCTCTGCATTTTTCTGTTTTCTTAAATTCATCTGGTTTTGTGTGAGCTGATGCATTGTGTGTGCAAGTTCTGATTGAAATCTCAACAGAAGAGGCAGAAATAAGTAGAGTAGGGAGATAATTATACAGGGGTGCAAGCTTATTATACGTACAGTGCTAAGTGATGTTCATGCAATAGCATCTGTGGAAAGGAAATGGCAGATGGGAATGGTTCCGGGCTTAACTTTGAGGATTTGGAAGGCCAAATGCTTTGGGTTCCATTCTGATGTGTCTAGATGGCAGATGGTTACTGCTTTAACCTTCACCCCATCATCGCCTTTCAGGGAGAGAACATAAGCTGCTGTTTGTTTTATTGCATGGCAGAAAAACACAGCATAGGGATAGTTCTCCTTATGACACACAACGACTTTGTCACCTGCCAACTTCTTCAGTCCCGGCATTGTTGTATACTTGTGCATGGACATGGCAGTTCCTTTTTCCAATACCTCAGTCGAGATTGCTTGAACGTTTCTTGTTCTAAGCTTGGAAGTGCTAAAATCAACCATTGATTCTAAAGATGTGGCGCAATATCTTTCCCCTCCCTTAATGCCTGGAGCTTCACACTCTTCGATTGTTTTCTTAATTGTTTTGGCTTCCACAGATGTTGGCTTCACTGAAAAATGTTTGAAAATTTCTGATAGTTTGTTAGAGGAGAAGGGGATTGATTGAGCACTTTCGCGTGGCAGGAAAGTAGCCGTGTTTGAATTTCTAGGGAATTGGAAGTTCATTGTTGCGCCAAGGCGCATGTCCTTCCCCAAGAAGAAAATAGTTATGTTTTTATAATACTGGAGTTGATTGTCAGAATTAGGAACTCCTGCATACTGTACTTGAATTGTGTATCCGCTAAACAATGCGTTTATTTCAGGTTTTCCCTTGTGGTCAGTTGGCTTTCCATTCCCAACAGCATTCATGATATTTGTGCTCTTTTCTTCATTTGTGGAGTCGGCAAATTATATATCAACGTCATAATGGAAAATAAGTGATCAGCCGATTGAAGATTCAGTGAGACATTTGTGAATATGTTGCCGTACGTACTCTAGTACCATACTATAATTACTCATGTAGAGGTTAATAATAAATTGGAAAACAGTAGTTAACCGATAAATATGTGGTCAAACAAATTTTAGTAAAATGGCAGGTAGAAAAAATATCTAAGATTCTAAAGTGATTAACACAAACCAAGATGCAGAAGTTCACTGATAGTTCTTGGCATCTGTGTGTTCGGCAGGACGGAGTTCCAGTAAAGTTGAGCTGCTGGTTGAGCAGCATGGTTTGCCAGTGCCACCGCTGCTAGCTGCAACATTAATTCGAACTCTAATTAAAATCAAATCACAAAGTGTAATTAATTAGTGGACGACACTTATGTGGTAAATAAAATCAGAGAGGATTATAGGAATGCAAAACTTTCGTTTATATAGAGTACAATGAGAGATAATGGAAATGTTAATCAAATTGCAGAGCTTACACTGAGAAGAGCAAAGATGAGTGGGAGATGAAACCCCATTAGGACTGAAATTAACTTGGCAACAGATGTAGCTAGTGGATATGAAGCAAGAAATTAAAGAAAGTCGGAGATGGCTCTTATGGTAACAGTAGCAACTGGCTTCACCATTTTATAGACGAATGATGAGGGGTACCCAGAAGTAACACTCCACCCACCAATATAGGACATAATTCTGAATCAAATACAATTGTTGCAAGCGGGAAAAAGGTACTGAATGTTTTTGAGATAAAGCCTCACAGCTGGATGGTCCATAAAATACATGACTAATCATAATGGACATAAGTAGTTAAATTTAAGATAATATTGAAAATAATAATACACAATAGGTTGAGTGGGGGTGGAGAGCCCGCTAGGAACAATAATTTTAGGTCGACATGTCATCTAAGACTTGAAAACAAAAAAAATAGGGTGGGCACGGTCCGGTTTGGACTGGTTTTTGTCTCAAATTAGAACCGAATCCGATACTATTTGTCCGGTTTGGTTTGGTTCGGTTTTAACAAAAAAAATTCAAAAACTGTCCGGTTCAGGTTGAACCGATTTTGATTAGGTTCCGGTCCGATTTGGTTTTGAACTGGATTATTAAAATTAATTTTTTTCAAATAATTTTTTAATACAAATTTCAACTAAAATTTTATTTTTTTGACTTGAAAATTAATAAATTATTTAATTTTATATAAAAATAAATATTAAAGCCAGAAAAGAGAGATGTTTTGAAATTGAACTTGCATAAATATTAGTTATGAGACTAAAAATATAGCATTGAATATAAATATATATTGAAATTATATATTTTTTAATTTGACTGGTTCGGTTCCGCTTGGTTCAGTTTTTGAAGACATAGAATTGGATCCAAAACCGGTCCAAACTGGTCCGGTATGGTTTTTGATTGGTTGTTGACTATTTGGTCAACTCGATTTTTTCCTGTGCGATTTGGCTTGGATTTCTGATTTGCCGATTTGAATGCCCGTCCATGTATAAAATTAGAGGGTACAATTATTGGCATCAGCAATCTTACAATGCATCCTCTGGATCTTTTCCCTTTCCAATTTATGCTTTATTAATTTTACTTGATTCTTCTTGGTTCAGAAAATTCCCAGAAAACAAAAGATCTCATTTCCTTGGAGCAATAATCTTTATTTTATAATATATAAGATAATAGATTGATTTTAATTTTAATTTTTCAATCTATATATATATAGGGAGCTAATTTCCCCATTCCTCTTTTCTCCATCTACACTCCCTTTTACTTTTTAAAACTTTTTTTTATTAATTTTGTTCATTCTCTTTTCTATTCTACCTTTACCCTACATTAATTTCTTTGTCACTTTACTTTTATATATATATATATATATATATTAAAATTGGAAAGCCTCCTGGCCTACAACATATTGGTCTTGTGGTGTAGGTGGTGGCTAAGGTGATAAGTATTGCACGGCCTCCCCATCCTCCTTATATTACGAAAGCTTGCAGATGTCAGTTTCTCGTGGATTGCTGGTAACATACATTACTCCAATTTCTGTCTTCTTCATTGTCGCCCAATTGTGATGAACAGCCAAAGATTGTCTGCCAGTTGTGGTTGTGGTTGTGGATATGGTTTTCATCTTGAAAGCAACCCAAATAAAGAATCTTCAAATGAAGGTATATAAACTTAACCAATTAAAGAAACCCAAAAATCTTCAGTACGACATAACATTATTCTGTCCAAGTCACTCTTGTTTTACCAGAGTTATAAGCCTTCGCTACTTTTTTTTGTTGGTCTGCCTCCCACCACTTTGTAGATTTTGCGGAAATTATGTGCTTCAGAAATAATCTTGGGCTTCCGTTGCATATATTAATTTGTGCACAGTTTGAGCTTGTATTAAATATATCAATTTGTCATATTTTTCTTCCTCACGTTGGTGAGAAGTCTAAGTGCCCGTTTGGCATTACTTATTTGGGGTGATAAGTGATTTTTTTAAAATTTTGAGAAGCCCAATCCATTTGGTAAACTGTGAGAAAATCACTTATTGTTAAAAATTGATGTGAGAGAAAGCTATAAAGGAAAGCAGCTAATGATGTGCTTTCATTTTCTGATTATGCAAAAATCAGTTTCGAAAAGGCGCTGGATTTAATGATTATGCAGCAATCATTTTCTGATTATGCGTAAAATAAATACTAATAATACTTTTAACAAAAATTTTACCAAACGCCAAACTATTTTCTCTCACAGCAAATCTGACAACGATTATTTTCACAGCATAACAATGCCAAACTGACCCTAAGTTCGGTGCCTTGGGCTTAACTCATGTTTGCTCTTCCTTTTCTATAATCAACTAAATGGAAAATGTGGAACACATTTCCATTACTTGAATATAGAAGATCAAGGGGAAAAAAAGGAGTAAATTACCGAATACCCCATGAATTATCACACTTGTTGAAATCTACATCTTGAATTAATCTTTCAACCAATTTAGCTATTGTATTAAATTTATTTGTCAATTTCGCCCCTCTAATTAGCTTTTTGACATGACCTGCCCCGAATTCCTACCGTCTAATTTTATGTTAGATTTAACCTAATTTTAGGATAAATAATGACCAATTTGCCCTCATATTTAACAGAAATATTGACAAAATATAACGGTAGGACCAATGGAGCGAATAATATAGAGTTGATGGACCATTTGAACGAATAATTTAATTGAGGGACCAACCGTTTTCGGGGGCTTTATTCATGGGCTTGGGCTGGATCTTATGTTGGATCCATTATTAACAGTTAGGCTTTAATATGTGTTTTGTTTTATTTATAATTTTATCTTTTATTTTATTTTTTGTTTTATTAATACAAGCGAACCGATAGTTTAAACGACAAAAGGAGGGGATGTTTCACACACATTACCAAGTTGCTATAGGCAGTGGCGCAGCCAGGAATTTGCATTAGAAGGGGCCCTTCACAAAATTTTATAAAATAATTTGAATTAGAGGGCTCAAGCGCTAACCGGTTAATAAGTTAATACGATACTAACTACTCCATTTAGCCTACTTCATAATATCATTTCATATTGATTAATAATCCATTCATTACAATCATGATTGTCCTTAATTTCATATTATAAAATGGTTGAATATTAATCTCATCATCTACACTATTAAAGACTCAAAAGTTAATAAATGGAGATTCACTATTATACCCAATATAGGAGTTCAAATTATTATATATAAAAAACCTATATGAAATGGACTTTAGAAACACACTCGAAACCTATTTACAACATAACAAAAAGCCTTTTAATTTTTTTTAAATTACAAAATTGCCATTGATTTCTTAAAACAAACTCAACTCCAAAATCTCATAAAAAAAAGCCCAAAACACTCAATAGGGCATCAAAGTAATTTAATAGTCAAAATTAAATTCAATAGGGCCAGCTATTATTTTTTGGGTTTGTTTATAGGAATTGAATGATGTAAGGTTTATTTATAATATTAGTGCTAAGAATGGGTATATGACTAAATATCTCTAATTTATATTCCAACATAGAGAAGAAATACAAAAAAAGTTCATAAATCCCAATATTAAAGTACCCTACTCATACATGTAAAAAGGGAGGGAAAAAAAATTACAAAACTTCAGCTTAAGTTAAAAAAAGAGCAAGAGAAAGAGAAGAAAAAACAATTAGGAGTTTTTAGTGCAAATATCGTAACCTAGCCTAGTAGATTTAATTAAAAGTATAAGAGTGATTAAGAAGTTTAATGGTCAATTTGTAGACAAAAAGAACCTAATATATTGTTTATTTTAGAGTAAATATTCCAAATATTAGATAATATATTATAATATTTATATCATATAATATATATAAAAGGAGTATCGTCCCATGGCTTTACTAGGGTCCTTTTTTTTTAATAATAGAAATTTAATTATATACCCAATCGTAGACATAGTCTAATAAAGAAACCCTATACTATTTAAAAACTACAAACACACCCAAAATTGATAGCTGTCAAATTTTTCAATTTAATAGCTGTTTTTTAGTTTATTTGTGTGTGTTAAATACCTATATTGCCCTTGCAATATGGATTTGAGAGAGAAAAATCAGATCTGCCAAAAAAACAAATCTGCACAGATCTGCCAAAAATTCAAATTTGCCAAAAAAACCAGATCTGCCAAAAATTCAAATCTGCCAAAAATCCAAATCATATTTATTTTCTCTTTTCTTGTTGGTGCTTTCTCTGGTGTTGGAGCAAGAGGAGCTTCCATTGGAGCTCAGTCTCAGGTCCAACTATATTCTTCATCTTTAATCTACAATTTTCAATATTTCACATTCGATTCTTGTTTTAAAATCTTGCTTCTATTGATTTTTTTTTTTCGGATTGTTCGAGACCTCAAACGAACCTTGATCAAATGCTCTTAGCTCTACTCCTCATCTTCGAGCTCTACTCCTCTTCGCCACGTCATTGTCGTCATCATTGTCGTCGTCGTCGTTGTTTGGTTTGGACTTGAGATTTTTGATCTTTTGCTTCAATTATGTGTTTCTCTTCGGATTTTAGTTGATTTTCGAAATGTATTTTAAGATTTGATGATCGACTTATCTTTTATTACTATTTCAGTTATGGATCTTATTTTTGTTTAACAATGTAATTCTATGACAGAGTATTAACCATGTACTTCTATTACAGAGTATTAACAACGTACTTCTACGACATAATAGTATTAACTATTTGGACTCAACTTATTTTGAGTTGGTCTGGTTTGTTCTTTCTTCATCTTTTCTTTGTTGGACATGTATTAGAAATAGCAACATGACAAGCATTAATCAACATGATAGTAAACTAGCAGTGTTATTACCCTAAACTGGAACATTACAAGGGTAGATACACATTAGAAATAGGATGTCATATGAAACTAGCAGTGTTATTACCCTAGACTGGAACATTATAGGGAGTAAACATACATTAAAAATAGGAACGTATGGATTTTGGTCATCATATGTGGCTAATGGATTTCAGGGTACATTAAAAGATGGACAAGAAAGATCACAAATGAATTGAAATGTTTGATAATAATATTTACCTAACTTGAGGGAGAATCATGGAATAAATATAGTAAGTAACAAGTGAAGTGATCAAACACTAACACATGTATGTAAAAATTTCTATGAAGTGTCAAATTGCCATTTAAATCAACGAATCCAAATTTAACGTTTTAAGTAGAGCTAATTTTTGTCGAGGTTTTATGATAAAGTTTCAACTTTTTACATTAGTTTTCACATATGCAAGATGTGAAGTGATCTAATCTTTTGAGAAGAAGTGTAGTTTTCAGGAGAGAGTAGAAAAAAATGTTTTGTAAACTCACTTGAGTAATCTTTATTAGTGAGTGGAGGAGAGACTTAAAGCAAAAATGATGAAAACTTCCAATTTCTACTAAAATTATGATGAATCTCAACACCGCAGAGAAATTAATTTTAGTAAAAATTGGTACACATAGGAAGTTTGTAAAGTATAACACTTTGTAGAATTTAGTAGATATTATGTGCTTCAGAAATCTTGGGCTTCTATTAAATATTTCAATTTATGCACACTTTGGTGAGAAGTCCTTGGGCTTAACTTAAGATTTTTTCATTTTTCATTTTTCATTTTTCATTTTTTTTTCCTGATAAACTTATGAATCAACTAACTAGGCTTGAGATAAGTTCTGTTGAAATTGAGCCCAAACTATCACAAATCTAATAACCATGATCATCAACGCACCCATGGAAACACTCAGCACACCCAAACTTGTTCAAGCTCGGCGGACACCCAAGCCACTGCCATCTCAAACTTATCTAATAAATGCATACTATAGATCACGCTTTAGTACAAATTCAAATACATAGCCCAATGTAGATTTGTGGGTTGGAACCTAGACAACATGATCATAGTTGGGAAGGAAACGGCAGATAGGAACGGTTCCTGGCTTAACCTTGAGCACTTGGAAGGCCACATGATTGGTGAATACTTCGACTTTGTTTCTAGTAATAATAAAGTCGGAAAATTTTGGTCTTTTCCGATACTTGCCAAAACTGAAGCAACTTTTTCGGACCCGCCCCGAATTTTCCGAAACCTAAGACGAATTCTGTCGAAATTCCCGACATCATCCCGATGTCGGGCCCACTTCTAAAGCTATATATCCTTTTTCCGAAAAAGGAATAAGGGCACAAGACTTTCTATCGAAATTTTGACAGAGTCTCCCTTGTAAATTGAACATTTCCCAAATTTCAACATGCACAAAATTCACAATTTAAAAAGCCAACTGCCAGCACACACAATGTAATTGCACACAGTTTACAGACAAGGCCTCCAACCTTCAAATAAATCAAGGCAGAACTACTAGCAGTACTCTTAAGTCAATTAATATACTAACAATGCAATTCAGGAACTCAAATAAATTTTACGAGTACCACTGCAATCCACATGAAATAACTTCCTACAAATTTCTAGCATGCATCAACTACCATCTATGAATTATAACCAATAGTCCCAGGGGCCTCGGCCCATAATACCATATAATCAAACCTAAAAACAACATTATAACGTTTAGTCAGCGGCTGCACCTAACCACTACCCTAGGCTGCCTACGTACCCTTACTGAGGGATCAAGCCACACGTAATTCTTTCTACAAACACATTTTTCCCAATATAAACAATCCTTTATTCATCTCACTAGTAATCACATAATCTCCCCAAACACCGGAACATCCAAAGCCACGTATGGGGTCTGTCCTCACGTCGTATAACCTACGTCACGTGGGACCTAACAATCACAAAATCTCCCCATACGCCGGAACATCCAATGACAAGACTAGCCCCAGATTTCCCGAAACCCGATACGAATCCTATGGAATTCTCGACATCACCCCGATGCCGGGCCCACTTACTAAAGACCGGGACTTTCTGTCGAAATTTCGGCAAAGTCTCCCCTGTAAATTGATCATTCCCCAAATTTTTCAACCTGCATAAAACACATTTAATATCCCAAACTACCCACAAAGCTCTTGAGTCACATATTGCTTTCAGCAAGGCAAATAATAAACTCAAATATGAATTATGAATACTAAATACAACATACATCATCTAACTTTTCCAATTCCAACATACGAGGTTTTAACCTCCTAACACAATCACATCTATGTCCGCGGCTGCACCTAATAACCTTAGGCTACCTACATACCCTCACTGAGGGATCAAGCCACACGTAGTTCTTCCTACTAAATCCCCATTCCAAACACATACAATACCTTTATTCATCTCCCTGTCAATCACATAATCTCCTCATACGCCGGAAATTCCAACGCCACGTATGGGGTCTGTCAGCACGCCGGATAACTTACGCCACGTGTGACCTAACAATCATATCATCTCCCCATATGCCGGAAATTTCAACGCCACCTATGGGGTCTGTCAGCACGTCGAATAACTTACGCCACATGTGACGTAACAATCATATCATCTCCCCATACGCCAAAAATTCCAACACCACGTATGAGGTCTGTCATCCCGCCGAAAAATCCTACGCCACGGGTGACTTGACAATCAAATAATCTCCTTATACGCCGGAAATTCCAACGCAACGTATGAGGTCTGTCATAATGCCGAAAACTCTTACGCCACGCGTAACCTGACAATCATATAATCTCTCCATACGCCGGAAATTCCAACGCCACAATTGGGGTATGTCATCTCGCCAGAAAATCCTACGCTACGGGTGACCTGACAATCATAGGGTGGTACTTAGGGTAGTGCGTATAGCATTTCAAACTGACATACTCTCAATTATCTAAACTAATAATAGAGGTATTCCCACTTCAGTGATACCAGTCTATAGTAGACTGTAACGTAATTTAATCAGGAAAATAATATTATTTTTAGACCAACGATCATGCACATAAACATAAATTTCATAATTTCAATTATTAAAATAATATCTAAGAATTTCCTACAATAATAATAAACACTCTAGAAGTCTCAACCTAGTCAACATAGCTCAACAACGGTTAAGACCTGTCACTAGGGTCATTATAATCCTCCTAGGAAGGTAAAACTACCTCGGAAGACTCATGGTCAACTAAGGGTCAAACTACCCATACTTGGTAAAACGGGCCCATGGGGCACACGACCTCCAAATTCTAATCCGAAAATTTCTATAGGTTCCACAAGGTTTAGGATATACGTCCAACAAGTTTGGTCTGGATCGGGCGGTCGGATCGCTCACAATTGCACGATCTGACGGTTATTATAAACATAAACTTTAAGTTATTAAATCGGAACATCCAGGGCTCCGATTCAAGATCCGTGAATTCCTACACGATCTTAGAAATGCCTAGATTAACATATATCAAATTCAAAACTATCCAACGGTTCAAACCTATCGAACCCGGATAACGCACACTATGTGATATCCGTTCAAGACACAAACGGTATCCAAATTGAAATCCGAGCACACCTACGCGCTAAAGACAACAGGGGAATCTCATCGGGACACAATGCCCCTTTTCAACAGTGCCCACGCGCTTCCAAAGCGATTACGCATCGCCGAAAATTCTCAAAATCATGGCTCAAGGTTCCTACTCTAGGTATAACACCCTATTTGGAACCACTTTTGTTCTTGGACATACCCCAAAAACTAGCAGAAGTGGCCGAAATTTCACTTTGAAAATTCGGGCAAAACCAAAATTCTAAATCGAGTTCCTAAACACGAAAATTGTCCAATTCCTACACAACAGCAGCTAGATCTCGGAAAATAGGTGAGGAACCATACCTGTTTCACCAGAATTGGGCGGCGGAGGCGATGGGGCAAAGCCGGGAAAAACCCTGTTCAAACCAGTCGAAGCTGTGGCTGAAATTCAAGGTTTCCGGCCGGGATTTTGTCAACTGGGATTTCCGGCCGAGAGAGAGAAATATGATTTTATCAACCCTTTTCGCCAAAATTACGGTTATGCCACTGAGGGTATTTTGATCGTATCTCTCTTGTTACAACTCCGATTCGAGCCCACTATGTGTCTACGGACTCATCTCGTCGTGCTCTACGCAACGGTATAGTCGAAATTCTGAAATTCCTTTCCGATCACAAAATCAACTTTAAACCTAATAAGATATTCTATGGGCAAAATGGTATTTTCTTTGAATAAATTAATATTTACTAATTTATTTAGGACCGGGTCGTTACATCCAACGCCACGTATGGGGTCTGTCAGCACGCCGGATAACCTACACCATGTGTGACCTAACCATCACATGATCTCCCCCATACGCCGGAACATCCAAAGCCACGTATGGGGTCTGTCCTTACGCCGGATAACCCACGCCACGTGGGACCTAACAATCACAAAATCTCCTCATACGCTGGAACATCCAACACCACGTATGAGGTTTGTCAACACGCCGGATAACCTACGCCACGTGTGACCTAACCATCACATAATCTCCCTCATACGCCGGAACTTCTAAAGCCACATATAGGGTTTGTCCTCGCGCCGAATAACCTACGCCACGTGGGACCTAACAATCACAAAATCTCTCCATATGCCGGAACATCCAACTCCATGTATATGGTCTGTCAACACGCCGGATAACCTACGCCACGTGTGACAAAACCATCACATAATCTCCCCAATACTTCAGAACATCTGAAGCCACGTATGGGGTCTGTCCTTACACTGGATAACCTACACCACATGGGACCTAACAATCACAGGGTGGTACTTAGGGTAGTGCGTATAGCACTTCAAACTGACATACTCATAATTATCTAAACTAATAATAGAGGTAATCCCCATTTAGTGATACCATTCTATAGTATACTGCAACGTAATTTTATCAGGAAAATAATGCTATTTTTAGACCAACGATCATGCACATAAACATAAATTTCATAATTTCAATTATTAAAATAATATCCAAGAGTTTCCTACGATAATAATAAACACTCTAAAAGTCTAAACCTAGTCAACATAGCTCAACAACGCTCAAGACCTGTCACTAGGGTCTTTATAATCCTCCTAGGAAGGTAAAACTACCTTTGAAGACTCACGATCAGCCAATGGTCAAACTACCCAAACTTAGTCAAACGGGCCCAAGGGGCCCACGACCTCCAAATTCTAATCTGAAAGTTCCTATGGGTTCTACAAGGTTTAGGATACACGTCCTGCAAGTTTGGTCCGGATCGGACTGTCGGATTGCTCATGATTGCACGATCGGACGGTTACTAGGAACCTAGCCCTAGGGTTGGCATTTTCGGAGTATCCGGGACTCCATTTTACGATCCGTCAAATCCTTTTTGATCCTAAGAATATCTAGATTAACATATTATAAATCTAAGACTATCCAACGGTTCAAACCTATCGACTCCGGATAACGCACAATATGTGATATTCGTTCGAGACTCAAACGGTATTCAATTGAAATCCGAGCACACCTATGCACTCAAGACAACAAGGGGATCGCATCGGGACACAATGCCCTTTTTCTACAGTGCCCACGTGCCGGTAGCGCGTGGGTGTCCAAAGCGATTAGGCATCGTAGAAAATTCTCAAAATCACGGCTCAAGGTTCCTACCTAGGTATAACACCCTATTTGGAACCACTTTTGTTCTGGGACCTACCCTAAAAACTGATCGAAAGGGGCTGGAATCGAGATCCCAAAATCGGCTGAAACCCAATTCGAAAATCAAGCCACCTACACTAGGGATTGATCGAATCCTACCCAACAGGCAGCTAGAGCATGAAAAGTAGGTGAGAAACCATACCTCATTCATCGGAATCGGTGGCCAGAGGAGGGAGAACGAAGTCGGAGAAGTTCGAACAAAACCGGCCGCTTCTTCTCCATTTTCCGGCAAAACCACGACTGCTGGCGGCGGGGCCTGGCTGAGGTTGGAAAAGGATGGTGGCCTGATCATTTTGGTACCGGCCCCATCAGCTTTGGTGGCCGGACGAGAGCACGGCTGGCCAAAATGTGGCCGGCTATCACTGCCGTCACGAGAGAGAGACTGGGCGGGGAGAGAGAGAGAGAGAAAGAAAGAAAAATCATATTTTATCAAACCCTTTAAGCCAAAATTACGATTATGCCACTGAAGGTATTTTGATCGTATGTCTCTCATTACAACTCCGATTCGAGCCTACCACGTGTCTATGGAATCACCTCGTCGTGCTCTATGCAACGATATAGTCGAAATACCCAAATTCCTTCCTGGTCAAAAAGTCAACTTTAAACCTAATAAAATATTCTAGGGGCAAAATGGTATTTTATCTCAATAAATTAGTAACATGTGCGTATTTTATTCATACTTTTCATGTTTTGTATTTTACTAACAGTGAGATATTGGAAATATTAATTATGAAACTGCAAAGCTTACATTAAGAAATCCCCCTCCCCCCCCTCCCCTCTAATCTTATGCTTAAAAAAAAGGCTTACACTGAGAAGAGCAAAGATGAGTGGTAGATGGAAACCCGTTAAGACTGAAATACTTAAGCAACATAAAGGTGGTGAATATGAAGGAAAAAAGAAAACTAATATATATAAGATAAAGTTTTTTTAAAAAAAGTAAATAACAAATTAAGTCATCAAACACTGATGGAGAAAGTAAAACCACTTTAGTTCATCAAATCCAAATTTCGATCGTAGGAGAGACTTAAAATTTGATTTTTGGCAAATCTGTTTTCTTTTGGGAGCTTCTATAGTGAGTGGAAAGTTATAAGGGGTGTTTTTGAGGGGTATGTAAGAGCCGTTGGATTTCATCCAACGGTGAGTTTTTAAAAAGGGTGCATGTAGAATCGGGTTGAAATCTAACCCGTTAGAAACCCAACTTCAGTCTCATCTTTCCCTCTTTCCCTCTTTGTGAAAAACTCAAGAACATAATCCTCTCTTTTTGAATGTAAAGAAAACCCACAATTAGAAGGATCCAAAGCTCCCAAACCCTATAGTCACTCCATTGTCATCAGCTTCTTGGGAGGCCTGCGATCTATGGTATCCTCGGTATTGCGATTAATGGCTCTTACCTAGCTGTTGCCCTGTTTTGATTTTATGGCTCAAGTGAAAACCCCTTCTCTTTTTCATTCAGCAGACAAGATTCCAGATGAAAGTAAAGTAGCATATCTCTTTTTGTAGCTAGATGCCGCAGCAGCAGTTGTTCCTCAATTTTGGTAGAGATGGAGTCTCAAATACCAAAGAGTCTTCTCTAATGTCCACCACATTCTCTCAAGCTGACTGACTTCGGAGCTCCCGATTGATTTTGAGAGGTAAGTTCACTTGCTGGATTGATTTTATTGGCTTTGGTTTATTTTTTGTGAGGGTGGGAAATTCGTCATTTGTGGCATCAATAATGCGTCATTGGTGGAGTCAATAATGTGTCCTTTCTTTATGAATATTCAATATACTTAGTTGATTGTTTTTGGTGGGGGTGGAAAATTATGAAATGTAGGTAAAAGATCCTAAATTTAGGCTTAATGACATTAGGAGTAAGCATTTGGAGAGGATATTGGGTGAAGTTCTGTAATTGGTGGTTTGAATTACATTTGTGTTCTTAGTTGAACATGTTGGTTCTAATGTTATTTTTTCCAGATTATTTCACAAGAGATGACGTAACTATTATTAAATTTTGCTTGCGTTTTGTGTAATCGGAATCCAACAAGTTAGGCTATGTGTGTTTTGTGTCAATTTGGGCAATGTTTTGTGTAAGTGGAATGCATTGATATGTTGTGATGCAGTAATGACTGATTAATGAATTAATATTTGCTATGCAGTAATATAGAAGTGGATCAATAATATATGTAGATAAAATGTCTGGGGGCTCAGAGAGTGATGACTGTGTAACAGCTAATGGGAGGGTTTATATTCCTGAAGTAAGAAATGAGGAAACACCAGCAGTTGGGATGAAGTTCGACTCGCTTGACCTCGTTTACAATTTCTATAATAGATATGCATTCTTGGCTGGCTTTGGTATTCGACTTCATTCCAGCTTTTGGGGGAAAAATAAGAAAGAGATTTTGAGGAAAGAATTTGTATGTTGCAAACAAGGTGCATACATGAGAGATGAAACTTGAGAGAGAAAAAGACAACGGGGAATAAGTAGATGCAATTGCAAAGCTAAGATTGTAGTTGTGAAGGCAAATGGGAGCAAGAAGTATACCATCTCTCTTTTTGCAGAGGGACACAATCATAAGATGACACCCTCAGAAAGAATGCATTTATTAAGATCACACCGTCGTATTTCAGATTCTACAAAAGTACTCACAAAACAGTTGGGTTCAGTTAATATTCTCATTCATCAGAAGGTAAGTATTTTCGAGGTGCAATCCGGAGGAATGGATAAAATCAGATTTATCAAAAAAGATATCTACAATCTTGAATGTAGTGTGAATGGGAAGCTGAGGAACCACGATGTTGAACTAGTGACCGAGTATTTTATGGCTGAACAGAAAAAAATGAGGCTTTTTATTTCAAGATTGAGGGAGATGGCCATGACAAGTTTAGTCGATTTTTTTGGGCAGATGCAACTTCTAGACGGGCGTACGGGTTTTATGGAGATGTTGTTGTATTCGATACCACATTCAACACGAATCGATACGACTTGACATTTGCACCAATGTTGGGAGTTAATAACCATGGTCAGACAATTGTCTTAGCATGTGCATTTTTTAGCAAGGAAACGACTGAGTCGTTTATTTGGATGTTTGAGGAGTTTAAGAAACCCATGCCAGGTGGCGAACCTAAAATGATCATTACAGATCAAGATGCGGCAATGACCAGAGTGATTTCAATAGCCTTCCCGACTACATTTCATCGACTTTGCATATGGCACATCACATCAAAGTTCTCTGTTAAGTTACCACATTCTGCTTATAAGGAGTATTGGAGTGAATTTCAGAAAGTCATATGGGATACTGACAATAAGGATGAGTTTGATGCAAAATGGAATATTGTGGTTACAAAGGCTGGTTTGACTGACCATCCATGGCTAAGTTCAATGTTTGATTTAAGGGAATCTTGGGTTCCAGCCTACGCACGACAATTTTTTGCCGCTGGAATATCAAGCAGCCAAATAGCGGAAGGTTCTCATGGTTTTTTCAAGCAATACATATCAAAGAGAAATTCGTTGATGGATTTCATAATACGATTTGAGAGGGCACTTTCTCATCAACGTCAAAAAGAGTTAGTTGCTGATCACATAGATGCATTTGAAGTGGCTCAATGTATTCTACCGATGCCAATAAACAAACAAATGGCTACCTTGTACACAAGGACAATGTTTCAAAAGTTTGAGCAAGAACTAATACAAAGTACAGCATGTTTCCTAGAGCTCAAAACAGAGGATGCTTCTAAAGTTGTCTTTAACGTGAGCGAAAGGAAAAATTGGGAAACAAGAGTGGCAGAAGTTGTATATGTCAAAGATTCTGACCACGCATCGTGTAGCTGCAAAAGATTTGAATTTGTTGGAATTATTTGCAAGCACATCTTAGCATTGTTCAGAAGGGACCAGATTGAATATATGCCCGATAAATATATTTTGAAGAGGTGGAAGAAAACTGCGAAATCTGGATTGGTGTCAGATGCAAATGGCAACGAAATTAAAGACTCTGCAAATCCTGGTCTTTTAATAAAGCGGAGTACAATGTCTCGACTTGCTTCAGATGTGGTTGAGGATGCATTAATGAGTGAAGAAGGATGTGAGCTACTGTCAGAGACTCTAAAAAGTTTGTAGGTGAAGTTGAAGTTGTTGAAGGATGGACCAAGTAATAACGAAGTTGGAGAGTCCAGCTCTCAAACACAATATATGAAAGACCCTAAGAGAGTGAGGTGCAAAGGAAGGTCGAAACGAGTAACGGGAGCAAAGGAAAAGGCAATGAAGCGAAGGATTAGACACTGTCGGGAGTGTGGACACATTGGCCATGATAGAAGACAATGCTCAAGAAATTTGAACACACCGTAAGATGCTAACACTATTTATAATAACACCTAAAATTTGAATAGGTAAATTTTTTATGTGCTTTTGTTTGATGTTTATGCAGGACATCACCATCGAACAATGACGAATCAACTCCAATAGATCGTAGTGACCCATTATTCGACGAATTTGACAGGATGCACGGACCAACTGAATGATTTATGTTTCTATTAGACGAAATCCGGTTGTTATGAAGACTAATGATCAGGTGAAGTTTTCTAGATTCAGTTTTTATTATTATTATTATTTTGTTCATGTCCACCCATGAGCTCTTACTATGTCCACTGGTAATTGAAATGAAAATTTGCTTGGTTTCATTCTTGCATGAAATTTGGACACATGTTAATTTTACGTCTTCTCCCTATTTAGAAATTTTCATAGACATTTGATAAAGTATCAAATTTTGAGTTATGTGAAGAAGCAATGACTTTTACCATGTAAAATGGGTAGTTTATGGTGAATTATGTTTTAACAGAGATTCATTGATTATATCACATGCTAATGCAGCATTTCCAGCAGCCAGCTGTTGTTTCCATTACCAGTAATGATTTCCAACAGTACTCACTTTTTCCGAATGTTATGTTCTAGTGTTTTACTGGTTATTAAGATCTAAGCTCGACTGGTTATTAGGGGCACGATTTTGTAAACATTTGTAACTGAAGGATACTTAAAGCCTTTTGTTGGAACAGAGTGATTAGAAAGCAGCGTGTAAAAAAGTACATTCAGCTAATCACATTTTGAACTGTTGGAGAATATTAAAGGGTACACTAACATTTGAACTACTCATAATTCCACACATAAAAGAAAATTCCACACACAAAAGAAAATTTGATTGCAAAACATATTATGTGCTCCCTCTTAGCAATACCACGATCTCCCCAACCAACGGAACAATGGTAGCCACAATCCCTCGGTCGTATTGGTCAGCTTCTTCTTAGCAGGTCTCACATGCGTATGTTCACTCATGTCCCCAGTGATATAGACGAAATAAATATTCAGCAATATTTGGAATTTTATTATATATAAATAAATCATAAACCATTCACTAAACAATGTATAGCACATGTTATGTTACTTATGACTCACGTGTCAGTTTTTTGAGAAAAAGTACACCAGCTCTTTAATGTGAATGTACATGATAATGGGGGTTTACTGATTCCCAACTTGCTGTGATATTGACTGCTTATTGAATAATATTTCGATATTTGCAAAATATAATGTTAGACAGAAGGAACACATGATGACTTGCAATACATAGTCCCAATAATTATATATGAAGCAAATGAAACTGATATTTGTGTTATTTTAAATTAGATAATGACATTAAGGGAATATACTTCTAATTTGTGCAATACCATGATCACCCTCAACCAACTGAACAACGGTAGCCGCAATCACTTAGTCGTATCGGTCGGCTTCTTCCGAGCAGCTTTGACGTGCTTATGCTCATTCATGTCACCATCATCGTCTAGTATCTCTCTCACAGCATCAGGGGACACATAGTCCCAATTATAACTTGTATGAGTAGTTGCCGCAAATGCTTGAAATTTTAAAAATCCTTCGTTGAATGCCAACTCCAGTTCACTATGATGCTCTTTGCATCGCATATGGTTCATCAAACAACCTTTAATTTCATCATTTATTACTGTATCCAACTCCTCAGCTTTCAGCTTCCTTTTATGACTCAGCTTCAAGTACTTGTTCTTTTGGGAGAACCCTTTGTTCACTCTAATGTTAAGATCAGCCAAAATGGCCTCGTCTTCAACACATTTCTCGTGCCATGAATTGATCAGTTTGGAATTATAATCCAGCTTGCTACTGACTGCATGTATTGCCTCTAATGGATCATCGGAGTCCCCCTCACTCCCAAATGATGTTGAAAAAGGAAGGGGTCGGTGAGTACAATGTGGAAATAGAACCTGCGACTCCAATTTGTCATCTTCGATTGTGTTGTTGGCGCCTGAAGAGGTTGACATGCTTGAATAATCCTATTTGTTTTGGGAGGATGAGGATTGCATATGCAATTTCATTTGAGAAAGGGAACATAGGTTTATAGACCAACATACCAAAGGTTGTGTGTAGTCAACATATGTACTTTCTTTCAATTTTTAAAAAAAGAGGTGTCAGGTTTTGCTTTTCAAGCATGTCAACCTCACACTCTCCTTACACCACTGATAGTGGTTGAAAGAAACTCAATGGAAGTGACATCTAGTTAGTGAACTCAACCAAACTAGTTAGGATTAAACTTAGATTGTATCAGACCAAAAATTAATTTATACATTGTCAACCAAATATTTTTTGGCGGGAACCCTTTTATTGCTATTACTATCACTCCTTTCATAGAAATTCTCCCTCCACACAAAACTCACTCCTTCACCGAATCTGTCTCCATCTACTAAAACTCTCTCCTCCATAGAAACTCACTCCCCCCATAAAATGGATTTACTAACCAAGTTTGATGTGAGCATAATAAACACCCCTCCAAACAAAGACTGCCTTCGAAACGCAAGTGAGTCACTAGACAAGCAATGTCACATTCCTAGACAGAATGACCATTTTGTTGGAAGTTTTGAATCTGAAAGAGTTCTTGCTTTTTGGAAGGAGAGGCATCTTCAACTTGGTGATGAAATCCAAAGGCCAAGGGCACGTTTGGAATTTGTTGAAGGCCAAATTGAAGATGACAAAAGGCAGGCCAATCTGGATAGGGCGAATTTGCAGTGCATGAAGCGTAGACACAAACGACTTCGGAGTGTAGCTGTTCAAAAATACAAGAACTCATCTAATGCAGTGGAGTCAAAGAAGCGTGTGATGCAAGCTGGATTCGACTACTTCCGATCCTATGCAAAACTCGTCGTACCCGGGTTTGATTGGTCATCTGTTACTGTTTCCGACGTTAACAAATATACTCAGCAAGGGAAGTAACCATTTTGGTTCTCGTGTTTGAGCAGAGGCCAATAAGTGGAATTGGAATTTTCGTTAAACTCTGCTTCAAACCTATTTTGATGCTTACTACTATGGAAGATTTCAACCTTAATCTTTTGATGTCTTTAATTACGATAACACAAGATGCAAAGAGCTCATCTACTTCAGTCATATGTTGCTGCCATGTCCATTTTTTTGTGATCACGTATCAGATTTGGACATGGTTGCATCATATGCAATGTTGCCTTTATTTATTATATGTTAGGACAAGGTTTATGGAAAAGCATTTGTGAGTGCGTTTGTGACAAGGTTATGGAATTATTATGTACCATTTATATATTGTTTTTTGTACTGGTTCATCTCCTACTATTTCTTTCTTTCTTTATATTATATGTTTGTGGAATCCCTCTGAAAGTTAACATATACTGTGAAAAAATGCAGACTGAATATATAATCACTCATATAGACTAGGACAAATATTCACTAATATTTTAAAATTGCTTGACTTGTGTGAGGTTTTTCAGAAAAAGTATGGCATTATTTTATGTGATTGGACATGATAGAAAATATATTACTGATTCCCAATGCGGCGTCATATGGACAACTTATTGAATACCTCTGACGTGTTCAAAGCTCTAGGCGTAGTTGCAATGATGGCTTCAAAGCATGTGCAATTATTATATATGTACATTATTATAACAAAACAAATTATTTTACATCCTTATATATGAAAGGAAACTAATTCTTGTATTATTACAAATTATATAACGAATATTAAGGAAATATAATTGTTAAAGTGAACAAAAATATATACTTAGGGTTAAGAGGAAAGTGAGTTATGTAAAAATAATTTGGATTTTTTCATTGCGAAACGGATGATTTATAGGTTCCTCTAGTTTTATAACATCACAAGGAGGTCCGAGTAATTTTCGGGGCATTTTTAGGATTTTCCTACTATTTATTACCTTTTTTCAAAGATTTTTGCACTAAAAAAGTCAAAATAATTGCAAGAGGACACCTGGCGCGATCTCAGCCCATCACCTTTCACCACTTGCACTAGTGTACGTCAGTCAACATGGCCACATCCTTGCCTTTTACCCTAAATTATTATTTTATTACTTTTTCTTAGAAAATTCATAACTAAATACACAAAAATTAGAAAAATGATCCGAAAATTGCTACGAACTCATTGACACTCAATCTCCCTTGTTGAATTCCCCGATACATGGTTACACATTTTAAAAAAATAATTCCGAACATTAACGGGAGATGATTGTTCAAGTAGGTTATTGAAGTTAAAGTTAACAAACATAAATACTTAGGGTTAAGAGGAAAGTGAGTTATCTAAAATAATTTGGATTTTTTCATTGCGAGACGGATGATTTATAGGTTCCCCTAGTTTTATAACGTCACAAGACCTACTATTTATTACCTTTTTTCAAAGATTTTTGCACTAAAAAAGCCAAAATAATTGCAAGAGGACACCTGGCACGATCTCAGCCCGTCAACTTTCATCACTTGCACAAGTGTACGTCAGTCAACATGGCCACATCCTTGCATTTTACCCTAAATTATTATTTTATTACTTTTTCTTGGAAAATTCATAACTAAATACACAAAAATCCCAATAATGTTTCGAAAATTGCTACGAACTTATTGAGATTTCATCTTCCTACTGAATTCCCTGTTTCATGGTTATGTTACATTAGTATTTTATTATTATCCTAAATTATTTTTATTATTATTATATTACTTTTTAGCCTGTCCATTTGTTAATTATATTTACTCCAACTTTTTTTTTTAATTTTTATTTTCCGTGCGAATAGGCCATTTCTGGTGCTAATCGGTTTCTCTCTTCTTCAATTTGTTAATTTTTTTATTTTTTAGGTTTAAGGGATGTTTTGAAAAATAAAATGGAAATATACAAGTCATCTATTCTACAACATTAGGAAAAAATTATTCAACGTCATTCACTATTCAAGTTTTGCTTAAGAAACTTGTAACCAAATCATTTGGGATATGCTCAGTGGGAAAATGTCATTCCCAAGCACTGGTGAAAAGACACCTATTTACTCCATGCATGCCTTTTCGTTTACCAAATATTAAGATTGCAGTTGTGCAAAATATCTGTGTCAGTAAAATGTCATTCGTAGCCGTCTATGATGTCAGTAATAATTCCGCTATATAATATATATTATACATTTATATATAAAACGGTTTATGACAGCACAAATACCAGACAAAATAGATTAAAACCCCACATTTAAACAACATTTGTACAACGTAGCCAGCGAACCTAGAACTGAAGAGAAGCAAGTCCACAATGCATAAAAACCGTAAAAACATACTACAACTAATTATAAGGGTATGGATTCCCTCGCACAACATACACACGCATCACCTTGAACCAAAAAATACTCTCACGGTGCCATTTGCATCGATTGCAACAAGTCCAGAAGGCAGGATTTATCTTTTCTTCAGTAGGCCAGCCTTGAATAACAAAACACCATTCATTGTTGTTACAAGGGCTGCAGTGATTGAACTTAATCTTCCCATAGTCAAACATATCTAGGATATGTCTTGCAACTGTTGGTCGGCTTAATCTTTGTCTCAAAGCATCCCTGGTTCCTTTCATATCAATGTTGTTACATTGATTCAAAGAACACAAGAATTCTAATGCATCCTCTTTTGACTGACCAATTCCGGACATGTCAAGTAGTCCAACTAGATATGCCGCTTCTATATGGCCTGCCGTGGCTGTAATGCGCATCCCATACAATGCTTCCACGTTACCCTGCTTAAAAAACACTTCGAATGCTTCTCTAAATATCGACTTAGGGTTATCGCAAGCCCTGCATTGTTGCAAGAAATGCTGGACCGCAGGATTGGCACGGTACCAGCTAGGATGGTTTGGGTACTTTGCCACTGAAATGGTGTTCCACACTTGTGGAGTGTTTGCCAAAGTATGGAACAATGGGCACACAGATGCCATACGGAAGAGATCTTCCGATGATTGGGTTGCCACGTATAACATCACTTTAAACCAAGCTAACTCCGGGATGAAGGCTTGGGGCATATCCAAATGGAGATGCTTCCTTCTCTTTCCTCCGAGTGTAGTGAAATGTTTCGAATTCATTGAAATGTTTTTGGAATGGAACGATTTGAGGAGTGGAAGAGGGCAGAAATGAGAATATATGGGGTTTTGGTTTTGTTTTAGCCTCTGTTTATAGTGTTTTTAAAAGGTGTTTCCACTTGGGGTTTTTCCAAGTTGACCGTTTTTAAAGAAACTGAACCCGACACCCTAAAACTCGAGACAAAAGAAGGGAAAACGTCATAAAATTGCATAGAGAGTCAGACAGTCAAAAATTCAATTAATAACCTATTTGCATAGCCATTTTTAGGATTTTCCCACCATCAAATTCATTGATACAAATGTGATGGATTACTGACTAGTCACAGAAGGTCCCATCATATACTTTTTCATTTTCCCACACCAAACTACCACTAGTAATGTTATTAAAATGAAACCAATGATGATGGATTCTTATCCAACTAGTTGTCTTAATGAAATATAAATAAAATAATATATTTCAAGCAGTGTCCCCTCAATTTTCAGATTAATATTTGGTAGTGAAATATTATATTGCTTTTCGGGGTAAAAGATGTCACAATTCTGACGGTACAGGTGTCCAGATCGTGACCAACCCACCCACACACAGCAAAGAAGGATATAATTTGATTTGGGCAGAGATGAGAGAGAGCTGAGTGAGAAATTTAGGGTTATGAGTGAAGGGGTATGACTGAGAACTATGAGTGAGAAGGTATGAGTCCGAAGAGGTTTCAGTGAGAAGATCTGAGTGAGAAGAGGTACAAGTGAGAAGATTCAACATGTCTTCGTCTTCATCTCCTGCTCAAACAAAAAGGTGTCAGTATTGTGGAGCTACAATGGTGGTTCGGGTTTCAAAATCAGATAAAAATCGAGGGAAGCCATTTTGGAAGTGTCTAACCTCCTATGTAAGTTTTCATTTCAAGAATATGTGTGTGGGGGAAAAAAAACCTATGTCTAACTCTGACAGAATTATTTTGCATATATGATGCCTGCAATTAGGGATCCACCAGTTGCAATGGATTCGAATGGGTTGATGTAACCTCCGCTGAAGCAGAACATCAAGATGACACGTATGATGCTACAGTGCTGAATATGCTGAAGTCCATTAAGGACTTGGTATTAGTTTTATTAGTTGTATCAATTGTCATATTATTTGTTCTTTTAATGATCAATTAAGTGCACGGTTTCAAGGATTGTGAAATTTCTCCCCAAAAAGACATGTTGCACGCACCACCAATGAGTTTTCAAACCCATTTTGTAATTTTTGTTCTTGAAATAAGTGGATTGGCATTGAATTTAAACAAAAGCATTTATTTGTTTGAAACCCAGCAAAAACTTTCCAAGACTTACTTTAAAAAAATAAAATCATACGAAGACGATAAAATCACAATACAGGGCCAATACGATGCAATAACAAGACAATACATTTTTTTTTTTGAAAATTGCATAATTATTTAGTGTATATAGATTGTTTATTTGCGTATACTTAAAGTTTATTGATTGTTTACTGCATATAAATCGCATGATATTGAATGTTTATTGAAGGTTTATTGATTGTTTACTGTATGTATTTCGCATGTTATTGCTCCGATATTGAATGTTTATTGAAAGTTTATTGATTGTTTACATGTTTATTGAAGGTTTATTGATTATTAACTGCATGTATTTCGCATGTTATTGAACCGATATTGAATGTTTATTAAAGGTTTATTGATTGTTTGCTGCATGTATATCGAATGTTATTGCTCCAATATTGGATGTTTATTGGGGGCACAAGTACCACTCAAGTAAGATTTAAGGGGGAAAACGGACCTTATTCTTTCTTTTAGTAGGAAGAACAACTGTTAAGTTTAATTTCCTATTCAATACGACTTCCTTATGGTTTGTGTAATTGGGGACGGATGTATATTGCATGTCTATTGTGTGTATATTGCATGTCTATTGTATGTATATTGCGTATCTATTGTGTGTATATTGTTTGTCTGTTGTGTATATATTGTTTGTCTGTTGCCTGTGTATTGTTGTTTATTTCCTTCGTAAGCAATAAACAATCAATACACATACAATAAATGTAAGATATACACACAATAGAGAAGCAATATAGACGCAACAGACATGCAATATAGACGCACCAATATACATTACTTTTATGCTACTGAGCTGCCCAAAACCAATAAAAAAAAGAAAATCAATGAATTTATTAACCGATTATAAAGGAGAGAGGGATTCAAACCCGAGGGGCGGTACAGAACCAACTGGAAGTTTTTATAGCATTGCACCTGGGGACATTTTTTCATGTGTTTCTATAAAGAGGGCATGGTTGAATAAAACATTAGAGGCGAGGCCATAGCCGCTTATTCCCCTTACAGAATTACCTTATTAAGATGCAACCTATTGCGATTAATGGTGGCTTGCATAAACGATGACATATCACTTTGCAATGATGTAATACACTTAAAAAGCCATCTTCAAATCCCAATTCACATATGCAGTCTTTAAATCCCAATTCAATGCAGTTGGTTAAGGTTATGTAAATGTCGTGAAGGAGTTAGGCTAATATTACACAGAAGTTTGTTTCATTAAATCCAAAAATACTTTACACTCCATAGGCACATTCTATGTATGGGAATGACAAGTGTCTAACTTCAAAAACTCATCTGCCTATCCATTTAGATTGCCTACGTGCAATAGATTTACAGATCCATTTACTTTTCTCCTCACCAAGCCTCAGCATCTCCATTTCAGTTTCTTCATTTTTCTGTCTATGCTCTGCATCCAACTCCATATACATTTAGCACAATATGAGAATAAATGTAGCGTAGTATCACACTAATCAAAATGAAAGCATGCATCCGCTATAATATTTGCCACTATTTTGGTTCTAATTGTTATCGTCCAATAACTTAAACCTCAAATTATGTACAAAAATACACTAAGATTGAGAAAGACGAAGAAGAATAGAGGAGCAGAGGTAGAATTCGAAAAGGACCCGTAGGTCTCTATTGTGTATTTACATGAGTTTGAAATTGGACATTCCCAAAACCTATTTAATCATCATGTACCTAAACCAAGTTCAACCAATATCATGGCATGTAAGCATCTCCCCGTGTTATCTTTGCAGCCAATTTCAACCGAAAAAAGGGCATGTTCTCCGAGGTGCAAGTAGCTAACGGAATCTCAGCGCCCAAAAGCTCAATGTACTTCAACACGAACATGCCACAATCGCCTCTGAAGCAAAACAAGAACTCGATCAATTCAACTAATGACATTCTAACGTAATTGACAATTTAAAGTAATAAAATTAAATAAAAAGTTGTGCTTACTGATTAGACTGTTGTGGAACATCCACACGCTCTATTGGCCACGGACACCACCAATCTCGGCTGCAATTGTTTACGTAAACACCTTCTTCATAAAAGTCGATGGTGTTGAGAAGATTTGGAATCGTAATTGAAAGCGGGGCGAGTTCTTCCTTTAAGATCTCATCTGGAATAAGTGAAACCTTTGAATCGTACACTTGGATTTCACACAAAACTAGATCAATCATTACAGCCACCCAATGCTTGTACTTCGTCAACATACAAGGGGCATACACCTTATATATGTTCTGCCAATCCATCTCACACGCCGGAACCTTGCCATTTACAACGTTCAGTAAACTGTTTCTAATTTTCCACCAAACCTGCTCTTTTTTTCTTTTATTATCCGCAAAGCAAGTACGAATGTGATTCTGTGAAATAGAAAACAATCAATGGTTAAACACCTCCACAAAACAAGTATGGATAATTTGTAATTATTAACAGCACTTGGTCAAGGCCCATGACATACCATAAAAAATACATCGGTCATTGTCCAGTCCGATATTTCTACTTCCTCCAACTCTTGTTGTCGCTTCCGGATGAGATACAACCCCAAATCAATGTGCTGCAACATGTTTTTCTTGTCAATCTCATAATCTATGTACATTAAAACAAATGCATAATCAATTAAACTTACATCTCCTTTCAGCCAACCATCAGCTTTGATGAGGGAAGCGAAGAATTCAATCTCAGCTTCCATGTTGCCAAATTGCATCACCAAACTATGAATATAAAAAAGTTTTAGAACACAACAATTAAAAAATATATACACTCATGCCTTTTATCTCAAAAAACAAGGGACTTACTTTGGGTTATGGCGCCATTCCCAACAAAGTTTCAGCAATTTCACCAGATCATCATACAGAATCGCCTTCGTTGGGTCTAACATCTGAAGTCCGGTTGTCTCTGCCAAAGTTTTTGAAACCAATTCACTACCTTCAATGATCTTCCACATAGGAATGATCATCTTCCTCTTCCGTAATTGGACCCCTTGTTCCACAGCTTTACCTTTATCATTCAACCAAACATTCAACTGAGATAGCACAGCTGTAGGTTGATCCAAATCAATGTCCCCGAGACTAAACTCAACCTTTGTCCCCTCTGTGCTCTCGCCAATGTCATCGCCAAGCAACATAACTTCATTATCTTCTTTCTCACATTGGTTTCTTTACACTTCCTTTTCCTCACTTCTTTGTCTTTTCACTTCCTTGCCCTCCCTTCTTTTTCTTTGCGGATCATCTCCCTCACTGCTTTTCCTTTGCAGTTCCTCTCCCTTACTGCTTTTTCTTTTCACTTCCTCTCCCTCACTGCTCTTTCTTTGCGTTTTCTCTCCCTTACTGCTTTTTATTTTCACTTGCTCTCCTTCACTTCTTTTCCTTTGAGCTTCCTCTACCTCACTTGGTTTTCCTTGCACTTCACCCCCTTCAATCCCCTCCTCTTCCTTTTCCTCTCCCTCAATTCTATTACTTGGCCCTTCACCCCCTTCAATCCCTTCATCTTCCTTTTCCTCTCCCTCATTTCTGTTACTTGGCCCTTCATCCCATTGAATGTCATCCATTTCCTCACTTCCCTTAAATAGATGTGAGATGACACAAAGATTCGTCCTCTCTTTCAGTAAAGCTAGGTCCCTCCTTACTTCCTGCTCAAATTGAGGACCTAAACAGTGGTCCAAAAGTTTTTCCATCCGTATGACCTTTAACTCAAGGACGTCTTTTTCCAACTTTACTTGAAACAACTCGGACCTCAACAAGCTTACCACCTTGTTCAACTCATCAAGGTCAGCACATGAAGAAGGAATTGACTCTGCCGAGACAACAGCAGGGCGATCCTGTGGCCAACTCCAATATGGTTGTCTCATTTCCTCTTCACTCGGACATAGCGCCCGCAACTGAACTGACTGTTTCAGAATACAGACAAGAGTCATATTCAATCATTCTACTTCATAATTTCATTAAATCTTATAAATAGTTCTAAGGGCTGCAAACCAAACCTCTTTGCTCTGGAAAAAATAATTGTTCAACTTTCTCATCTCAGGAACAGACGTAGTAGTTCTCCATCGCAAAATACGCGGGACAGCTGTCGGATCAACAACCTTGCAGTAATTCAGGTCTGCCATTCTAGCAATTAATTCATATACCCAAATCTACACAATTCACAGGACAAAAGTCATTATTTAAGTTTTAAAGAAAAACAAGACATAACTGACATGAACATTATTACCATGTACCTGGAAAGCATACGTGAAACCTTTAAAACTCCAACCACCCCTTTGCACTTCACCATGCTTATCCTTCTTGCCCTTTTCATTTCTCCGGCTTGTTCCTGTTACCTTACTTTTCCCCTTCCCTCTTCCCTCTTCATTTTCAAAGCTTTTCACATACTTTGTTGGTGCAGAAAATAGACTGTCTTTGGTTTTGTCAAAGGACACCGAACCCCACGGATACCTGTTGAACGCATCTAAGTCCTCTACAAGGGTCAGGTAATTTAGATTGATGTTCAAATGTTTGTCCCTTCCCAAAACCACTAACTCAGCAAAGTAAACAAGAGCTAGCTTGTAGATGTCATCTTCCTCTGTGCACCTCAAAAATGTTTATTCTAAAGCATTGCATGTAATTCATTCGTCTATAAAATATCTTTTCTGAAGTCTAATTTCATCACTCTCTCCACTGGAAACTTCAGGCACTTCCCCAAAACGAAGCCCTGTGATCAAACAGAAATCTTGACGAGTGAACTGAGCAACGTCACACCCTATTAAGAAACTCAGTCCATCCAAGTCTTTCACACCCTGCCCCGCTACTCTACGCAACACAACCCCATGCACAATCTGCCCGCTAAACTGAATCTTATCTATATTCAGAAGATGGCCAAAGCATGATGTCTTGAATTGTTCTAATTGTTCCGCACTCAACTTCGCTCGAATTGCAGCTAGAGATGAATTTGCATGTGAGCAGTTGTTCACCCGTGACGAATATGCCTCTGACTCTGGCCATACCAGCTCCACATTGGATCCCATTTCCTGAAATACAAGATGAAATAACATGAACACATATACTACCACGTATTTGCACAATCACATTGGTATTTACACAACTAGTCAACCAGGCACATTACAAATTTTACAAAGTACATAAGCATAGGGATTACTGATCACAGGCTTTAACATCATCAAAGCAATATGAAAAATTTTGTGCAAATACCTGTTAATGCAATGATTATGTGAATTACAAACAATTTCATGTGTTTTATTCATGGATCCAAATTCGAATCAATGGTTGATGCATGAGTGAGTGTGAGTGCAATCTAGGCAAGTTCTGCACTTCACACACATGACAATTATTGTCATCTCATACACAACACAAAATAAATAAATAAATAATATAGTGGAAGGAAGCAAAGCAAAGCATCTACTCTGCTATCTGCTTGCTAAGCAATTGCCACATCCTTCTTTCTTTCTAGCTTTTTCTTCTGTCAGCCACAATTGTCATAGATCAACCTTTATTTCAAATGCTTTGCACTTTTATTCATGAGTTTATTATTATCTGTTCTCATTTCTCATAGGCAAATTTAGTAACAAATGAAATAATATTTATTTAAAAAAATATATAAATTCTAGTGCCAGAGAGGTACTCTGCACTGCTTCAAATGTGGAAGGTTTTGAGGGCCTCCTCCAATTCAACACCATTATATCTTATTCATATCATTACTAACATGTTATTGAGATGTTATTGACATGTGATTGACTTGATTTTTATTTGTTTTTTAACATATACCCAAGTAAAAATTAACATGCAATTGAAGCACAAAGAAGAGATGCCAAATCCAACAACATTGATGGTACAAATTGGGAAAAACCGTTACTCTAACCCTAAACTCAAATTCCATAAATTACTCATCAAATGCTTTGCACTTCTATTCATGAGTTTATTATTATCTGTTCTCATGTTTCTCAGGCAAATTTAGTAACAAAGGAAATCATATTTATTTCAAAATATATATATATTCTAGCGCCAGAGAGATAATCTGCACTATGCACTGCTTCAAATGTGGAATGTTTTGAGGGCCTCCTCCAATTCAACACCATTATCTTATTCATATCATTATTGACATGTTATTCACTTGTTATTGACTTGATTTTCATTCTTTTTTTAACATATACCCAAGCAAAAATTAACATGCAACTGAAGCACAAAGAAGAGATGCCAAATCCAACAAAATTGATGGTACAAATTGGGGAAAACCATTACTCTAACCCTAAACTCAAATTCCATAAATTACTCACCAAATGCTGGTTATTGAACAATCGCAAGGTGTCTGTGCGGGGTCTTTGTGTTGCTTTGCTCCACAAATGGAACCTACCACTTCCAACGAATACGGCTTCTCTCCTCCCCCTTCCACTGCTTCGCCCCTTCACTGTTTCGGAATCCACACCTTTGCCCCTTCTACTCAAAATAAATACTTTTTCAGGGTCTGGAGAACGGAGTGGCTTCAACCGTTGCCTTTAACCGTCGTTAACCGTTGCCTTCAACCGTTTCTCAGAGCTATGGGTTTTAAAGAGATGAGTTTTTTCTGTTCAAACTTCGAACTTGCCTCTTCTTCTTCTTTTTCGGACGTGCTTGCCTCTTCTTCTTCTTTTTCGGACGTGCTGGATATTCAATTCGGGTTTGGGTTCCTCACCTACCCGATTTTAAAACTTTATCTCAATTCTCCCCAGCCCTTGGATTGATCTGATGGCTATAAAGTGAACCCCTTATAACTTACCCCTTATAACTTTCCATTCATTATAGTCTGAGCGTTTTCTTTTTGTGAAGTTGGTTTGGGTCCCAACTTCCAAGGCCCAAAACGCAAAAGCGTAAAAACTAACTCAAAGCATTTCCTTGGCCTATACAATCCTCAAGAAGAAGACAAGCCCCACGAGATGAAGAAGAAAAAGGGGAGAAATCTATGGGTTGACCTGAATTTTAAATCAACTTTTTTTTTTTTTGGGTCAAGGAATTTTAAATCAACTTGTTCTTACAATTACCCGATCATTGTGGTATTATTAAGAGAAAATTTCTGTTACATCTACGGCCGGAGAAAGCAATCTGCAAGTGAGCAGGTGCAAATTCCTTTCCTTGTGTTTTTCTACTTTTTATTCTTTTCATTTCATAATATTTCTTCTGGATTAATGTATTGTTCTATAAATTGCTATATATGTTCATAATATCTATTTGCCTGGAGGTTTAAGTCGCTTGTGTTTCATGGTATGATTTGATTTTGCTTTGTAATCTAAATTTCAAGAACTAAATTGACACACTGGTCAAAGTTGAGGGGGTTGTTTGTATCTTGTAGAA
The DNA here is from genome assembly GCF_000346465.2 of Prunus persica. Classification (NCBI taxonomy): domain Eukaryota; kingdom Viridiplantae; phylum Streptophyta; class Magnoliopsida; order Rosales; family Rosaceae; genus Prunus; species Prunus persica. Next base: position 39,484,568 of record NC_034009.1, on the reverse strand, counting down.
TTTCTAATTGTGTTTGCATATGCTATATGAGTATGCAAACTTAAATAGTATAGTAGGAAATAACAAAAAGAGTATAGTATTTAGGGAGGCACTTGTATGCTTTACATGATGGATTAGATTAGTACTGGAATTTGATCCTTTTGTGATCAAGGAAGTTTGCTTTGGTGTTACAGACAGAGCATGGAAAATATGTTGTTTTGCGTCTTGGTATATGTTTCTGGATACATTAGTTCTTGATAGTTTGAGGACTTTGATATAAATGAAGGCTTCTCTAACTACATGCATTAGCAGCCTATTCCAACGTAACAATTCAACACTCAAACATTGGGTAGAACCACAAAGCCAAAGCATATATAAAAAATATATATAGATTAATATCTCTTCATAAATATAGCATGCTTTATTATGAGTACAAGTTGAAGTCTATATAGTTACAAGAGAAAACATGATCGGGTTAATTTCAAGCAGTTTCTGTAATCTGTGTTTTTCAGGCAACCCAACCACTAATCCCAAAAACTTCATCTCATCATATATCTTACACCACATGATGAAGAGGCAGAAATAAGTAAGGAGATAATTATACGTACAGTGCTAAGTGATGATCATGCAGATTTGTGGTTCGGAACCCAGGCAATAGCATCAGTGGAAATGAAATGGCAGATGGGAATGGTTCCGGGCTTAACGTTGACGATTTGGAAGGACATATGCTCTGGGTCCCATTCTGATGTGTCTAGATGGCAGATGGTTACTGCTTTAACCTTCTCCCCATCATCGCCTTTCAGGGAGAGAGCATAAGCTGCTGTATGTTTTATTGCATGGCAGAAAAACACAGCATAGGGATAGTTCTGCTTATGACACACAACGACTTTGTCACCTGCCAACTTCTTCAGTCCCGGCATTGTTGTATAGTTTTGGATGGACATGGTGCCTCCTTTTTCCAATACCTCCGTCGAGATTGCTTCAACGTTTCTTGTTCCAAGCTTCGAAGTGCTAAAATCAACCATTGATTCTAAAGATGTGGCGCAATATATTTCCTCTCCCTTAAGGCCTGGAGCTTCACACTCTTCGATTGTTTGCTTAATTGTTTTGGCTTCCTCAGATGTTGGCTTCACTGAAAAATGGTTGAAAATTTCTGGTAGTTTGTTAGAGGAGAAGGGGATCGATTGAGCGCTTTCTCGCGGCAAGAAAGTAGCCGTGTTTGAATTTCTAGGGAATTGGAACTTCATTGTTGTGCCAGGGCTCATGTCCTTCTCCAAGAAGAAAATAGCCAAGTCTTTATAATGGAGTAGTTGATTGTCAGATGGAGAAGCACCTCTTCCATAGTTTTTTTGAACGGAGTAACTTTTATTGCCTCTTCCATACCTTTTTTGACTGCGGTAACTTTTATTGCCTCTTCCATACCTTTTTTGACTGTAGTAACGTTTATTGCCCAATGGGAAAGTTTCAGGTTTGCCAACGTCATTTGTGCTCTTTTCTTCATTTTTGGAGTCTGCAAATTATATATCCACGCCATAATGGAAAATAAGTGGTCAGCCGATTGAAGAGTGAGTGACACATTTGTGAATATGTAGCCGTACGTACTCTAGTACCACACTATAATTACTCATGTAATAACTTTTGCCGAGGTTAATAATAAATTGGAAAACAGTACTTAACCGATAAATATGTGGTTGGAACACATTTCAGTAAAATGGCAGGTAGAAAAAATATCTAAGATTCTAAATGGCTTAACACAAACCAGGATGCAGAAGTTCACTGATAGATCTTGGCATCTGTGTGTTTGGCAGGACGGAGTTCCAGTAAAGTTGAGGTGCTGGTTGCGCAGCATGGATTGCCAGTGCCACCGCTGCTAGCTGCAACATTAATTTGAACTCTAATTAAAATAAAATCACAAAGTGTAATTAATTAGTGGACGACACTTATGTGGTAAATAAAATCAGAGAGGATTATAGGAACGCAAAACTTTCGTTTATATAGAGTACAATGAGAGATAATGGAAATGTTAATCAAATTGCAGAGCTTACACTGAGAAGAGCAAAGATGAGTGGGAGATGAAACCCCATTAGGACTGAAATTAACTTGGCAACAGATGTAGCTAGTGGATATGAAGCAAGAAATTAAAGAAAGTCGGAGCTGGATCTTATGGTAACAGTAGCAACTGGCTTCACCATTTTATAGACGAATGATGAGGGGTACCCAGAAGTAACACTCCACCCACCAATATAGAGCTTAATTACTTCCCACTGCCTCTCTCACTTAAATTCATTTGCATGTGGCATGTGGGAGAAAGGTACCGCAGGTTTTTGAGATAAAACCTCACAGCTGGATGGTCCATAAAATACATGATTAATCATAATGGACCACTTAAATTTGAGAAGGGTGGAGAGCCTGCTGGGAACAATAATTTTAGGACCACATGTCATGAAAAAAAAAAAAAAATGTCCCTTTATATATTTAGAGGGTACAATTATTGGCATGAGCAATCCTACAATGCATCCTCTAGATATTTTCCCTTTCCTTGGTTCAGAAAATTCTCAGAAAATAAAAATGATGGAAACTTCCAATTTTCACTAGAATTAAGGATACACATATGATGAATCTGAGCACTACAGAGAAATTAATTTTAGTAGAAATTGGTAGACATATGAAGTTTGTAAAGTAGAACACTTTGTAGATTTTTGTAGAAATTATGTGCTTCCGAAATCTTGGGCTTCTATTAAATATATCAATTTGTGCATATTTTTCTTTCTCACGTTGGCGGAACATATTTCCAAGGAAAAAAAAAGTAAATAACAAATGAGAGAGTAGAGAAATAGGTTTTATAACCTCATCACATGAGTAATCTATATTAGTGAGTGGTGGAGAGATTGGAAGAAAAAATGATAAAAACTTCCAATCTCTAACAATTTCTACGTGTTACGAAATTAGTGTTGGCATTTTCTAGATACTAGCACAAACTCTAGTATATGTTAGCATAGGTTGTAAACGTGCTTTGAGAGAGCCTAGGGGCAGAATTGACATTGGCAGGATTGATGCAGCTCAGCAATCCCCAAAACACAGACTTGTGGCTTGACCAGCGAAAGGCATTTGTGTGAAGACCCGTATTTTAAAATATATATAAATATATATTGGTTATATTTATATGTGTAATTATCTTGGTACGTATACGTAAATATTGTTGTTATACTTTTATATTAATTATTATGAATCCTATTATAATAATACTTATATATTTCTATGTTTATGATAATTTTAGTTATATCAATCTACTGTGGTAAGGTCTCATGCATGTCCCTTTAATTTTTCAGACGAATTAGTGGGCAAGACAAGGACTAAACAAGTTGAGGCTTAATTAGATAAGAATGATAAAGCTTTATTTATTTCTTGTAAAGTTGTAAGATTTTGGAGCTATTTTATAAGAGAGGTTTATTTTAAACCCTTGTGTTGGCGTGACTTGTGGATATTGACTTACTTTCCTTACACACTAAGAATTCCTATTATAATTGTAATTGATTTACTTTAATTCCTGATTTCCTACTGCAAATAGATTTAGGAATTTATTATTTACTTGCCCATTCAGGTTTCGTTGTATTATAAATATGACCTCCTACAAGGAGAAGAATACACAGAAAATTCCCACAAACAAATATTCTCTCATAGTTTTCATATTTTAGTATGGTATCAGAGCGGTAATCTTGGAATTGCTGACTCTAGTTTCAAACCCCCACCGCTGCTATGGGGGTTGATGATTTTTTCAACCCTCATGGAGGTAGCACCACCGACTCCTTCTCTCATTCTCCACCCACCATCGTTGAGTTGAGTGCCCAGATGGCTCCGCTCCTACAGATGCAGACTTTGACCCCGAATCCGATTCAGAATCAAGATCCTCTTTTGACGACCCTGACCCCGACCCCGACTATGACGATGACGACCCCGACCCCGACTCCGAAGATGACCCCGACCCCACTCCGATGACGACCCCAACCCCGAATTTGTCTCTGATTCAGACCCTGATCTCGATTTCGACTCCGACTCCGTCCCCGACTCAGGCTCAGATTCCAATCCCAATTCCTACTCAACCTGTATCCTATGCATCTTCCGCTGCACAGATTATGACTTCTAGACTAACGACCCCGACACATGGACCAGCTTGTGCATATTGTGGTGATCCGAGACACACTTTTGAGACTTGTTTTAAATCGCATGGCTACCCCAATTGGTGGGCTACTCTTACAGATCAAGGACAATGCAATTTGACCAGTAATGGTACTGGTTATGGATTTCATACTTCCGATAAGATTGATTCGAGGAGCTGGATAATTGATTCCGGTGCAACTGATCATATGACGTTTGATCCTGATGATTTTCTGAATACTACACAACCTCGACGACCCTGTATTGCAAATGCCAATGGTGTTACTTATCCTGTGACAGGGGCTGGCACTGTTGCACTCTCATCCTCTCTCACACTGTCTAATACTTTACTTGTTCCATCTTTATCCACTAAATTGTTGTCAGTTAGTCAGCTTACTGAACAATTGAATTGTTGTGTACTCATTTACCCGAGTTTTTATTTGTTTCAGGATATTCACACTAAGGAGATTCTTGGTCGTGGTACTAAGAGAGGGGGGCTATATTATGTCGATGACTTCAGTCTCGCATGGCTAACAGCGTGACACATCCCTTTGATAGCAAACAAAAGCAAATCTGGTTGTGGCACCGTCGATTGGGACATCCGTCTTTTAGTTATATGAAGCATCTTATACCAGATTTATTCTCAGGTTTCAAGGACTCTGACTTCACATGTGATACTTGTATTTTGGCCAAGAGTCACCGTGTGCCTTACCCGTTGAGTACGAACAAGTGTACTACTCCATTTACGTTAATTCACTCTGATGTCTGGGGACCTTCTCCTGTCACTGCTCCTTCTGGTGTTCGATGGTTTGTCACATTCATCGATGATTGTATACGGATGACATGGCTTTATTTGCTGAAAAATAAAAACGAAGTGTTTTCCTATTTTCAGTCCTTCCACAAACAGATGAAAACTCAGTTTAATGCTCAAATTCAGATTCTTCGCTCAGACAATGGTGGAGAATTTGTCAATCATGACTTTCAGAATTAGTTCCAACAACATGGAATTATCCATGAGACGACTTGTCCTCAGACACCACAACAAAATGGTGTTGCTGAACGAAAGAATCGACATCTTCTTGAAACCGCCCGCTTCTGATTGACGCTCATGGTCCTCGCCATCATTGGGATGATGCTATTGTCACCGCAGTTCATCTGATCAACCGCATGCCTTCTAGTGTACTGACCTTTAAAACTCCCTTACAGGTGCTGGCACAACACAGACCTCTGCCTTCTGTTTTGGTACTCACACCTCGAATCTTTGGATGTGTGGCTTTCGTTCATCTCCACAAAAATCAACGTAGCAAACTTGATCCATGTGCGCTTTGTTGTATTTTTGTGGGTTATGCCACTCATCAGAAAGGCTACCGCTGTTATCACCATCCTACCCAACGAACCTATGTCACTTTGGATGTGACCTTTCTGGAATCTAAGCTGTTCTTCCATGACCCATCATCCAATTCTACACTTCAGGGGGAGATACGAAGTGAAGAGCATAATTGGAGCGACTTGGAAAATAAAGAAATTCTCCTTTGTATAGAAATGATTGATCATTCTGAGTCTGGAGCACGAGATTACTCTCTGTCGAAAAGTGACCAATCGCCCATTCATAGCGATCAATTGCCTGACCCACCTGATCCATGTGAAGATATTTCTGATCCGAGTCTCACACCTACAGACAATACAGAACAACAAGATGAAGACCCCCGCTCTAACTCAACAGTACCAACAGACCAATCTCCTGAGAATATCCTTGAGGTAACTACTCCTACTAGACTTTGCATTTAGATGATAAAACTATTGGATATCAATTACCTTTCAGGCAAAATCGTGGGAAGCCACCAAACCGTTATTCACCTGATATTGGCAAGACATCCAAGTATCCAATTGCAAATCATGTATCCACTGAGAAGCTGTCTGAACTACTCAAGGCTTTTGTGTATCAGTTGTTTGCTATCCATATTCCAACCAAGGTCTCTGAAGCATTGAAAGATCCTAAGTGGGTCCAAGCTATAAAAGAGGAGATGAAAGCCCAATGAGAAAAATCAGACTTGGACATTGGAGACTATACCCCGAGGAAAAAAGACTATCGGATGTAGATGAGTGTTTACTATAAAACACAATGCAGATGGATCTATCGAGCGATACAAGGCAAGACTTGTGGCAAAAGGGTACACACAGACCTATGGTATAGACTATGAAGAAACCTTTGCTCCAGTTGCAAAGTTAAACACCCAGAGTCTTATTGTCCCTTGCAACTAATTTGGATTGGCCACTACACCAGTTTGATGTAAAGAATGCTTTTCTACATGGCGAACTCACGGAGGAGGTGTACATGGACATTCCTCCTGGATATAATACTACTCAGACTGGAACAGTTTGAAGGTTATGAAAAGCATTGTATGGATTGAAACAGTCACCATGTGCATGGTTTGGACGGTTCACCATGGCAATGAAGAACAATGGTTTCAAACAGTGCAACTCAGATCATACTCTGTTCTTGAAACATCGAAAAGGGAAGGTAACAACATTAATAATCTATGTTGATGATATGATTATTACTGGGAATGATAAACAGAAAATATCACAGCTACAAGGCTATCTGGCTACGGAGTTTGAGATGAAGGATCTAGGTGGACTCAAGTATTTCTTGGGAATTGAGGTGGCTCGATCGCAGCAAGGCATATTTCTCTCTCAAAGGAAATATGTCTTAGACTTGTTGACAGACACAGGAATGCTAGATTGTAAACCTGCGGACACTCCTATTGTTCAGAATCATCATCTTGGAGAATATCCGGATCAAGTTCCAACTAACAAAGAAAGATACCAAAGATTAGTGGGAAGATTGATCTATTTGTCACATACTCGACCAGACATTGCTTATGCAGTGAGCATTGTCAGTCAATTTATGCACTCTCCAAGTGAAGACCATATGAATGCAGTTCTTCGGATACTTAGATATTTGAAGTCTGCACCTGGAAAAGGACTTATGTTCTCAAAGCATGGTCATCTAAATATTGATGGTTATTCAGATGCAGATTAGGCAGGTAATGTAACAAATAGAAAATCCACATCGGGTTACTTCACATTCGTGGGAGGTAATTTGGTGACATGGAGAAGCAAGAAACAGAATGTAGTAGCTTTATCCAGTGCAGAAGCCGAGGTCAGAGGCATGACTAAAGGGATTTGTGAACTTCTTTGGTTAAGAAAGTTGCTTACTGAACTTGGGTATAAACCTACATCCACAATGAATCTCTTTTGTGACAACAAGGCTGCTATAGCCATTGCACAGAATCCGGTTCAGCATGACCGTACAAAACATGTTGAGGTGGATCGACACTTCATCAAACAAAAGCTTGAGGCTAAAGTGTTTCAGTTTCCTTTTGTGAAATCCGTGGATCAATTGACGGATATTTTGACAAAGGCGATTTCCAGTAAAGCATTCCACAATTCACTAGATCAGTTGGGCATTGGCGACATCTATGCACCAACGTGAGGGGGAGTGTTGGCTTGACTTGTGGATATTGATTTACTTTCCTTACACACCAAGAATTCCTATTATAATTGTAATTGATTTACTTTAATTCCTGATTTCCTACTGCAAATAGATTTAGGAATTTATTATTTACTTGCCCATTCAGGTTTCGTTGTATTATAAATATGACCTCCTACAAGGAGAAGAATACACAGAAAATTCCCACAAACAAATATTCTCTCATAGTTTTCATTTAGCACCTTGTTTCGGCTTTCTTTTTATTTTATTTTACTTTTTATTTTCTTACGCACCGGGCGCGGAATTTCCATCAACCCCCGGGTCCGGGGCGTGACAATTTGATTCAGGAGTAAGTGATGTCATTATCATGCATGTATATTAGGGAATTGTTTTAACGAACGATTCAATCATGTTTTACTAAAGTGAATTGAAGTTTATTTAGGAGTGTTTTCTTTTTAGGCAATTTTGGTCCAAATAAATTTGTTTCTCCTATTACTTTCATGTTTTAACATCCCCTTAATTTTCTAACTTGGAAATCATGTTTCAATCATATCAAAATATCAAGGAGTCAAGATACCCTTAATAGTTGACTAGGCGTATAAGAATTCATTTGATATTGATATTGATCAAAATCTTCCTTTCTTAAATATCTCATTTCCTATTGGTTGGACTACATGTGACCAATCTCTAGAAAAGATACTTTTGTGATTTTGCCTTGGAAATTGGAGATTTGGTTTCCAACTTATTTTCTTTCTTGTAAAGAAAAAGTCTAAAATAAGACCTTTGTCTTCTTTGTTTAGAGAGCATTAACGATCATATTTTCAATTCATAAATTTTGGAAAGCTGAGTTTTTATTTGAGATAAATCATCAAGTGTTCCATAACTCGGTGATTTATCAAACACTTTTATCATTCATATTGTATTCATTTGCATGTTCAATGACTCATACGGTTGAGGGCACCAAGACCATTGTGACGGTTTTTCTACGATGAGCTTGAATCAATCGTGACTAGTATCGAATTCAATATTAGGAGAGTTGGAAGAACTCTGACGAGCTTGAAGAAACCGTGACCAATATTGCATTCAACATAAAGAGTGTCGAAAGATCATCCCGAGACAGAAGTTGAGTTACGAAGAGGTCAATAAACATTATCTAGAATGTGTTTAGGATAAGTGTGTGAGTACTTCTTATAATCATCGTTCTATAATGGATTTGTTTTGGACTAAGAAGTCCCATGGATTTTCCCCAGAGATGGAGTTTTACCATATAAAATAATTTTTTACGTGTTGCTTTATTTTACGTTCTGTATATTCAAGAATTGATATCACTTATCAATCCTCTGGGCATGTTTTTATTCCTTTATTACACTTAAACTCTGTAAACGTACTATTTACCTCCCTTACAGTGTTTTTTGTAATATAAGGGTTTGTTTGATAACCATTTCAATTTTAGTTTTTATTTTTTATTTTTTGTGTAAGAGTATAGAATTTTTAGGTTTTAGTTCTCTTATGAGCAAAACATGCGTTAAATCAGAATTTTTAGTTTATTGCCATATTTATTTTAAAGGGTAAAGAGTTTATGAAGATAGTGTTGGATGCTGGGTGGAAGATCAATGAGAAGATGGGTAAGATGGTTGTTGGGTTGTATATTGAACTTGGGATAGTGGATAAATTGATGAGCTACTTGTAGATTTAATGGAGATAGAGGGTAGGTGTAACACCCCGACCCCAAATTTTCCCAAATTTTACCCTCATTTAATTATTTAATTATTTAAGGGTATTTTAGTCATATTTTTAACCAGAGAGAGTTTGGGACCGTGACTTATATTTTTGGATAGGTCGTACTGAGACGAGTTCACAGACACGTAGTGGGCTCGAATCGGAGTTGTAACGAGAGAGATATGGTCAAAAGAAGTCCAGTGGCACAATCGTAAATATTTTGAAATGGGATTTTTTATAAAATCAGATTTTCTCTCTCTCTCTCTCTCTCTCTCTCTCTCTCTCTCCCCTGCGCGCAGAACAGCCCCCCCTGTTACTGTTCACAGCGGCGGTTTTTTGGGCCGCCGTCGCCGCATCCGGCCACCACTCGGGGTGGCACCGGTCCCAAAAGAACCGTGCCATCCTCCTCTTTCCATCCCGACCGATCTCAGCCACCGGAACCACCTGTGCTCGCCGGAAAATGCAAAAATCCGACCGATTTTAACCCAAAATTCAAGGAGCTCGATCTCCCTCCTCCGGCCACCAAATCCGACGAGCAAGGTATGGTTTCTCACCTATTTTTCATGCTCTAGCTGCCTGTTGGGTAGGATTAGATCGATTCTTAGCGTAGACAACTCGATTTTCGAATTGAAAATCGGCCGAACTTCGGCCGCCGTGATCGGCCATTTCCGGCCAATTTTTGGGGTAGGTCCAAGAACAAAAGTGGCTCCAAATAGGGTGTTATACCTAGGGTAGGAGTTTGGAGCCGAGATGTTGAGATTTTCCGGCGAAGCGTTATCGCTTTGGGCACCCACGCGCTGCCGGAGCGTGCGGCGGCGCGTGGGCACTGTATAAAAAGTAGCGATGTGTTCCGATGAGATCCTTAGGTTGTCACGAGTGCGTAGGATTTCGCGGATCTCAATTCGGACGTCGTTTGACTATCGAACAGATAATCGCATAGTGTATGTTATCCGGGTTCGATAGGTTGGGACCGTTGGATGGTCCCAAATTTAATATATGTTAATCAAGGTATTTCTAGGATCATGTAGGAATTTACAGATCGTGAATCGGAGCCCCGGATGTTCCGAATAATAATTTTAAAGTTTATATTTTATATTAACCGTCAGATCGTGCGATCGTGAGAAATCCGACCGTCCGATCTGAACCAAACTTGCAGGACAAGTGTCCTATACCTAGTAGAACCCATAGAGACTTTCGGATCAGAAATTGGAGGTCGTGGGTTCTGCAGGTCCGGTTGACCAGGGTTAGAGTAGTTTGACCCTTGGTTGACCGTGAGTCTCCCGGAGTAATCTCACCTTTCTAAGGGGGGGATTATCGGGAGCTAGATTATTGTGGAGGGTTACACAATATTAGAATTAATTTATATAACTATAATTATATATGGTTGTACAAGGGTACAACAGAGTCTAGAGTGTCAGTTTGGAGTGCTATACGCACTACTTTAGGTACCTCCCCGGATTTTGGATTCACTACAAGCACCACCAAGTAAAAGTTAGGTCCCACGTGGCGTAGGTTATCCGGCGTTGGGACAGGCCCCATACGTGGCGTTGGTGGTACCGGCGTATGAGGAGATTTGTAATATGATGTTCAGGTCTCACGTGGCGTAGGTTATCCGGCGTTGAGACAGACCCCATATGTGGCGTTGGTTGTACCGGCGTATGGGGAGATATTGTGATATTGTGTTGAGGTCGCACGTGGCGTAGGTTATCCGGCGTGTCGACAGACCCCATACGTGGCGTTGGTTGTACCGGCGTATGGGGAGATTTGTGATATGAATATTGAGGTCCCGCGTGGCGTAGGTTATCCGGCGTTGGGATAGGCCCCATACGTGGCGTTGGTTGTACCGGCGTATGGGGAGATATTATGATAGTATGGCATGGTCGCACGTGGCGTAGGTTATCCGGCGTGTTGACAGGCCCCATACGTGGCGTTGGTTGTACCGGCGTATGGGGAGATTATATGAAATCCAGAGAAATGAAATAAGGTATCGCCCAAGTGTGGAATTGGGTTTTAGGGAAGAACTACGTGTGGCTTGATCCCTCAAGGAGGGTACGTAGGCAGCCTAAGGTTATTAGGTGCAGCCGCAGACTAAATATTAGTCATAATTTGTATTTGAATGGTTTGGTAGTTGGATAGGAATTATTGAAAGGCCGAAGGCCATTTGTGTGAATTGCATGAAATTATATTGTGCATGCTGCCAGTTGGGAATATTAAATGCGTTTTTATGCAGGTTGAAATTTTGGGAAATGTCCAATTTATAGGGGAGACTCTGCCGAAATTTCGGCAGGAAGTCTCAGTTTTTAGTAAGTGGGCCTGGCATCGGGGTGATGTCAGGAATTCCAAAGGGTTCGTCTCGGGTTTTGAGAAAATTGGGGGCGGGTCCTTTCAGTAGGGGTGGATGGCCGTGGGTGGGTGGGAGGATGGGTATAAACAAGATTTTAGTTTCTTATGTTTCGTTTGTTTCTATATGTTTTGACTGGAACATGAGATCTAAAAGGGAGGATATAAATTCTTGATGTCACGTCATCCATCCTAGGATTGCTCTAGCACCAACTCACTTAACTTCGGAGTTCCTATGACTCTGAAGCCAGTGAGCTGTCAAAAGGCCTCGTGCTAGATGTAGGCAGGCATGTACATATAAGGCACATCACCCATTCTTCGTTGGTCAATGTGGGATATTACAATCCACCCCCTTCAAGGGTTCGACATCCTCGTCGGCACACTCGCACCACACGGCAGAGTGGCTCTGATACCAAATTGTCACATCCCAGAATCGGTTCCGCCGTAGCACGATATTGGTCGCTTTGGGCCCCCTATCTGCCCTCACGGTTTTATTTCTGGGAACTTACAAGCAACTTCCCAATGAGTTACCCATCCTGGGATTGCTCTAGCTCCAACTCGCTTAACTTCGAAGTTCCTATGACTCCGAAGCCAATGAGCTCCCAAAAAGCCTCGTGCTAGATGGAGGCTGGCATGTACATATAAGGCACATCACCCCCTCTCCGTTGATCAATGTGGGATGTTACACTTGAGATAAATATATACATCAAGAACTTAAACCTCATGAAAAATGGAGTAAAAATCTGGTATGTTTTCACCTTAGGTCTACGTATAATATGCATCTATATATGCTCAGATTTTTTTCCTCCAAAAATAAAACAAACAAACTTTTTCGAAATTTGTATATTTTGATTGAAAGAATATGAATTTCTGTTCATCACCACTTGATATACAAATCCCTTGTAATAAGATGTTATCGATATGAAAATCTTTTTTAGAGAGAGAGGAGAATAGGGAGTAATCCCTGTGCAATTGGATTGTATGATTGCAATGTGTGGATCTTCTCAACCCATCTATTGTATGAGTTCGCATTTTGTGATGAATGTTTTCTAATTTTTTGTCGGAAGCATCTTGAAATGTCAATTATGATTGAAACATTTGTTGATTATGGTGTCTAGAATCATCACCATCCTCGTCACTTACAATCAGAACAACACATAATGCGGAGGAAGAAAGTGGAAGAAAGCAGCAATGAAGCTTCTTTTGACATAGAAAACCAAGCAACTTCCATGGAAAATCAGTTGACAAACTTGCGTGCCCTGTCCCCTGCCTGCAATATCTACAGGGTGCCTGAGCGACTACGGAACGTAAAACAAAAGGCCTACACACCACAAGTAGTCTCAATAGGCCCACTTCACCATGGCAGCAAAAACTTAGAAGCCATGGAAGATCACAAACTCAGGTACCTAAAGGAGAGAGAAGTTGAACTCCGTCATTATTATGAAGACACTAAGAAGTTTAACATTGCCGCTTTTGTGAATATCTTTCTAGTTGATGCCGCCTTTGTCATTGAGCTATTGTTGAGGAATAAATCCGAAGAAAAATTTCAGGAAGAAAAATTGCCGGATGATAATGCTTGGATATTTAAAAAACCATGGGTGCAACAAAATATATTGCCTGACATGCTTATGCTCGAAAATCAGCTGCCATTTTTCATTCTCGAGGATCTTTACAATCTCACAGGTGCTCAGACTGGGGAGCCTTCAATAATTGAACTCTCTTACAGGTTCTTCCAACAGGCACTGCGTTTAGAAAACTTGGAGAACTCACCAGCCTTCCGTAAGTCTTTTATGTGGTCGGAACACATTTCCGTAAGTCTTTTAGCCGTACGTACTCTAGTACCATACTATAATTACTCATGTAATAACTTTTGTCGAGGTTAATAATAAATTGGAAAACAGTAGTTAACCGATAAATATGTGGTCGGAACACATTTCAGTAAAATGGCAGGTAGAAAAAATATCTAAGATTCTAAATGGCTTAACACAAACCAGGATGCAGAAGTTCACTGATAGATCTTGGCATCTGTGTGTTTGGCAGGACGGAGTTCCAGTAAAGTTGAGGTGCTGGTTGCGCAGCATGGATTGCCAGTGCCACCGCTGCTAGCTGCAACATTAATTTGAACTCTAATTAAAATAAAATCACAAAGTGTAATTAATTAGTGGACGACACTTTCGGAGAGGATTATATAAAGTACAATGAGAGAGAATGGAAAAGTTAATCAAATTGCAGAGCTTACAATGAGAATAGCAAAGATGAGTGGGAGATGAAACCCCATTAGGACTGAAATTAACTCGGCAACAGATGTAGCTAGTGGATATGAAGCAAGAAATTAAAGAAAGTCGGAGCTGGATCTTATGGTAACAGTAGCAACTGGCTTCACCATTTTATAGACGAATGATGAGGGGTACCCAGAAGTAACACTCCACCCACCAATATAGGACATAATTCTGAATCAAATACAATTGTTGCAAGCGGGAAAAAGTTACTGAAGGTTTTTGAGATAAAACCTCACAGCTGGATGGTCCATAAAATAGATGACTAATCATAATGGACATAAGTAGTTAAATTTGAGATAATATTGAAAATAATAATACACAATAGGTTGAGTGGGGGTGGAGAGCCGCTAGGAACGATAATTTTAGGTCGACATGTCATCTAAGACTTGAAAACAAAAAAAATATGTCCATGTAGGGTGGGCACGGTCCGGTTTGGACCGGTTTTTGTCTCAAATTAGAACAAAGTCCGATACTATTTATCCAGTTTGGTTCGGTTCAGTTTTAACAAAAAAAATTCAAAAACTGTCTGGTTCAGGTTGAACCAGTTTCGATTAGGTTCCGGTCCGATTTGGTTTTGAACTGGATTATTAAAATTAATTTTTTAATACAAATTTCAACTAAAATTTTATTTTTTTGACTTGAAAATTAATAAATTATTTAATTTCATATAAAAATAAATATTAAAGCTAGAAAAGATAGATGTTTTGAAATTGAACTTGTATAAATATTAGTTATGAGATTAAAAATATAGCATTGAATATAAATAAATATTGAAATTATATATTTTTAAATTTGATTGGTTCGGTTCCGCCTGGTTCAGTTTTTGAAGACATAGAACTGGATCCAAAACCAGTCCAAACCGATTCGGTTTGGTTTTTGATTGGTTTTTGACTTTTTGGTCAACTCGGTTTTTTTTTTTGTGGTTCGGCTCGAATTTCCGATTTGCCGATTTGAATGCCCGTCCATGTATAATTAGAGAGTACAATTATTGGCATCAGCAATCTTACAATGCATCCTCTGGATCTTTTCCCTTTCCAATTTATGCTTTATTAATTTTACTTGATATTTCTTGGTTCAGAAAATTCCCAGAAAACAAAAGATCTCATTTCCTTGGAGCAATAATCTTTATTTTATAATATATAAGATAATAGATTTATTTTAATTTTAATTTTTCAATCCATGTATATATATATATATATAGGGAGCTGATTTCCCCATTCCTCTTTTCTCCATTTACACTCCCTTTTACTTTTTAAAATTTTTTTTTATTAATTTTGTTTATTCTCTTTTCTATTCTACTTTACCCTACATTAATTTCTTTTTTACGTTACTTTTATATATATTAAAATTGGAAAGCCTCCTGGCCTACAACATATTGGTCTTGTGGTGTAGGTGGTGGCTAAGGTGATAAGTATTGCACAACCTCCCCATCCTCCTTATATTACGAAAGCTTGCAGACGTCAGTTTCTCGTGGATTGCTGGTAACATACATTACTCCAATTTCTGTCTTCTTCATTGTCGCCCAATTGTGATGAACAGCCAAAGATTGTCTGCCAGTTGTGGTTGTGGTTGTGGATATGGTTTTCATCTTGAAAGCAACCCAAATAAAGAATCTTCAAATGAAGGTATATAAACTTAACCAATTAAAGAAACCCAAAAATCTTCAGTTGTCACTCTTGTTTTACCAGAGTTATAAGCCTTCGCTACTTTTTTTTGTTGGTCTGCCTCCCACCACTTTGTAGATTTTGCAGAAATTATGTGCTTCA
Source organism: Prunus persica (assembly GCF_000346465.2). Classification (NCBI taxonomy): domain Eukaryota; kingdom Viridiplantae; phylum Streptophyta; class Magnoliopsida; order Rosales; family Rosaceae; genus Prunus; species Prunus persica. The sequence goes on along the minus strand of NC_034009.1, from coordinate 39,468,837 downwards.
GAAATAATCTTGGGCTTCCATTGCATATATTAATTTGTGCACAGTTTGAGCTTGTATTAAATATATCAATTTGTCATATTTTTCTTCCTCACTTGGTGAGAAGTCTAAGTGCCCGTTTGGCATTGTTTATTTGGGGTGATAAGTGTTTTTTTTTTAATTTTGAGAAGCCCAACCCATTTGGTAAACTGTGAGAAAATCACCTATTGTTAAAAATTGCTGTGAGAGAAAGTTATAAAGGAAAGCAGCTAATGATGTGCTTTCATTTTCTGATTATGCAAGAATCAGTTTCGAAGAGGCGCTGAATTTAATGATTATGCGGCAATTATTTTCTGATTATGTGTAAAATAAATACTAATAATACTTTTAACAAAAATTTTACCAAACGCCAAACTATTTTCTCTCATAGCAAATCTGACAACGATTATTTTCACAGCACAGCAATGCCAAACTGACCCTAAGTTCAGTGCCTTGGGCTTAACTCATGTTTGCTCTTCCTTTTCTATAATCAACTAAATGGAAAATGTGGAACACATTTCCATTACTTGAATACGGAAGATCAAGGGGGAAAAAAGGAGTAAATTACCGAATACCCCCATGAATTATCACACTTGTTGAAATCTACATCTTGAATTAATCTTTCAACCAATTTAGCCATTGTATTAAATTTATTTGTCAATTTCGCCCCTCTGATTAGCTTTTTGACATGAACCGCCCCGAATTCCTACCGTCTAATTTTCTGTTAGATTTACCCTAATTTTAGTTATATAATGACCAATTTGCCCTCACATTTAACAGAAATATTGACAAAATATAACGGTAGGACCAATGGAGAGAATAATATAGAGTTGATGGACCATTTGAACAAATAATAATTGAGGGACCAAAATGTAAATCGAGTATAAGTTTGAGGACCATTTGAGTAATTTACCCAATATTTATTTTATATAATATATATCATAATGGGTTAATCGTTTTATTAGTCCCCCAACTTTGACCGAATTTGCATTTGTGTACCTCAATTTCCAAAATTGTACCCACGGTTCCACAACTTAAGTTTTGTTTGGATTACTAGTCCCGCCGTTGCTTCTGTCAATTTTTTCGTTACATTTAGGGATAGATGGGTCTTTTCAGGTTGGTTTATTATCCCCCTTCTACAACTTGCCTTCCCTCTGAAATAGACCTTCGACAGTCTGCCGTTGAAAACCTAAAGAACTAAAAGTTGCAATCCGCTTCTGCAGCTCGCATATTGGCTGAGTAAAAGTTGGAATCGTCAAGTTTGGAAGCTTGGAGAGCAAATTAGTTCAAAGGATGGCAAGTGATATGTCTCAAACATCATCAATGGAATCTAACCAAAGCCCCAAATCAGTGAAGTATTGTCATTGTGGGAGTTTGATCAAATTAAGGACTTCATGGACGGACATGAATCCAGGAAGACGCTTTGAGGCTTGTGACAACAACCAGGTAAACAATTTTAGATTTTTGGGTTTATGCACAAAATTGGTATTATGTTCAGATTTTGTTGTGATGAAGAATTTGATAATAATGAAGTAGAAAAACAGAGTTGGAGAGCATTATTTTAGGTGGTTGGACAAGGAGACATGTACAAGAGGGAAGAATGTGGTGCCTGGTCTGCTTAGAAGAATAAGAATGATGGAGACTGAAATGAGGGAGACAGAAGAGAGAAAAAATGTTGTGGTCAACACACTTCAATCCTTAGAAGCTTGAAACTTGGAAATGGAGGGCATAATTGAAAAAAATAAGGAGTTGGATTATGCAATCAGAGACAACAGAAGGCTTAGACTTTTGCTGGAAGACAATATGATGAGGCATCGACAAAGAGAATGTAGGATGAGTATGGGTGCTTGTGTTTTATTTGTGGCCATTGTGATGGTGATGATCATGGTGTCAAACATGTCTGGAAAATGTATGGGAGTAAGGGCAGTGAAACCCATTTTGGAGCTAATGTAATTCCCGAAATTAGTTATGCAATCTTGTAATGTTATTAGTTATGCAAAAGGCTTATGGATTTTGAAAACTTTGGTTATTTGCAATGTTGTAATTCCAGATTCATTGACCTCAATCTGCATACAAGACTTGTTCAAATTAAGGCATACAAATGCACATGAAATAGTAGAGCAACCTTTCACATAAGCAGAAGAGTGAAACTTACATTCATTACAAATTCAAATGTTCACAGATAGAGCCTTTTTTGGGAAAGTGCAATCATATGACATGTTTAATACATGCCCAGATCCACCACATGTTCCAAAATGATAACTTGTTACTCAAACAGAGTACAAAAGACACTTAATTATCAAAATAGCCATGTTCAAATATCAAAAGGTATCCCTAAAATAGCAGTCACAACATAGTTTAAGTCCCAAAAGGTATCCCCAAAACCGTTACAAAACACTATTCATCTTGGTGGCTGTGAAGATGATGCACCATTGGTTGTTCTAGTGATAGAGCCTTTGCTTACTGGTTGAGATGATGATCTTCCAAAGCCTCTCATTCTCCCTCTCCCTCTACCACCTCTAGTTGATGCAACCTATAAGCAAACATTGACAGAAGTGATTGAGGTTATTCAAATGACATAAGAAAATGTGAGTATGAAACCATATTCAACTATGACTTACAAGTTGGGCCATTTGATTTGGTCCAATTAGTGCACTTTCTTGGATATTTGGAGGTAATGCATGAGGTTGAGGTTGAGATGATGATCTTCCTAAGCCTTTCATGCTCCCTCTACTTGTACACCCCTAGTTGCTGTCACCTACAAGCAAATGTTCACATATGTGATTGATGTTATACAAATGACATAAGAACATGTGAATATCAAACCATCTTCAAATATCACTTACATGTTAGACCATTTGATTTGGTCCAATTACTGCCCTTGCTTGGATATTTGCAGAAAAGACTTCAGTTTGGCCTTGGGCTTGGACTTGGGCGTGGACTTGGACTTGAGCTTGGGCTTAAGGTTGAGATGATGATCTTCCTAAGCCTCTCATTCTCCCTCTACCTCTACAATCCCTGGTTGCTGCCACCTATAAGCAAAGTTTCAGTTTCAGTTATAAACATTGAGGTTATTGAATGACAAATCAGACTTGGTTCAATATCACTTACTAGTTGGGCCTGGCTTGGAGAGCATGAGTTTGGGCTTGGGGAGTTGGAGCTTGGGCTTGGGGAGCTGGAGTTTAGGCTTGAGGAGCTGGAGCCTAAGCTTGGGGAGCTAGAGCTTCGGCTTGCCCTTGGAGAGCTGGAGCCTTGCAGGTTGTGGTTTCCAGTTCGGTGGTTTTGGATTTGAAGGTACTGGAGCTGGTATTTCCACCTTCCCTGGTTCTTGTGTCCTCACCTTCCTTGGCCTTCCAGGTTGGATTCTGAAGTTGGGAGGCTTAATTACAAGTAAACAACTCCTTGGCCATTGGTCAATGAAAGGAACATGTCTAATGATAGGACCATATGTTTTTAAGTAAGCCTCTTTCTTGTACAATTTATCCACATAATCCTCTATGTCTTCACTTCTTTGGAAAATAGCAGAAATTGCATGTGGGCAAGGAATCCCACATAAGTCCCATCTTCTGCAAGAGCAAGTCTTTGCTCTTAGATCTACAGCAAATTCTCCCTCATACATATGACTTATTTGATATTTCTTCTCCCCAGCCAACCTTGGTATGCATTGACTTGATGCCAACTTATTTTTCTCTATTATGTTGAAGATTCTAGGACCAACAGTATACCTCCAATGTTGACAAGAAGCCCTTCTATTAGCCATCCTAATCATAATATACATCTTTATTCTCTCAAGGCATGTTAGGATTGGCTTATCCCTTGCATTAATAATGGTTGCATTGAAGCTTTCACATAGGTTATTTAACAACAAATCACACTTATAGTGTGTTGCAAAATGAGATCTTGACCAATGTTTCGCAGGCTTCTCAATTAACCACCTCCAAGCATCTGCATCCTCCTTTTTCAGATTATCCATCTCTGGTTCCCACCAAGGCAATGTGGTTGCCTTTGCAGCAGCACATAGCAAATGTTTAAGAGCAAGTCCTGTGTGCTGGCCTCTGAAGTTGTTATACAAATGTCTCACGCACATTCTGTGTTCAGTATTTGGTAAAACTGTTTGCATAGCAGGAATTAGCCCATTCTGTTTATCACTTATAAACACCCATGCCAAACCATTTTGGATCCCCAAGTCTGCAATTAAGAGTTCTAGAAACCATATCCAACTACTTTTGCTTTCTATTTCAACTACAGCATAGGCCAATGGGAACATACCGTTGTTCCCATCAACACCAACTGCAGTTAAGATCTGCCCTGAGCAGGGTCCTTTTAAGTGGCACCCATCAACCCCTACGACAGGCCTACAGCCTTCTACGAAACCCTTTTTAAAACCAGCTAAACAAATATAAATCCATTCAAACAATGCATCATCACCTGCTAGTTCAGTTTTAATTACCACAGTACTTCCAGGGTTGGTCTTCTTAATTTGCTCTGCAAAATCCCTTAATCTCTCTTATTGTTCCTTGTACAAACCTTGAATGACCTTCTTAGCCAATTTTTTTGCCCTATACACTTGGTTCTGTGTAACATTCATTGCATAGTGTTCCCTCACCTTACCTTAAAGTTGCCCCACATTCCAATTAGGATTTCTTCTCATCTTATCACAAAATCTTTTTGAAATCCATGTTGAATTAGCATATCTCAACCTGTCTACTCTGCCACATGTATGTTCAGCATGTATAGCCTTTACTACAAAAGTGGATTCCTCTTTATCAATCCTAGATGCATAAAGAACAAATGCACAATTTCTAGATCCACGACACATGACCTTCACCCTCCTCTTGTCATTTTTATCAAATTTCAGCAGCTTTCCGTTTACAATGGCATACTCCTTTATTGCTTCTTTCAAGTGCTCCCGATTTACAAATTGCATCCCCAAATAAAACTCTAGATTTTTAAGGTCAGTAGCTCTCCTATATTGCTTGAACTTTGGTAGGCTAATCCTCTGCTTTTTTGTCACATGTCGACTAGTATTCTCATCATCTGAGGTGTTCCCATCAGAATATAAAGTATCAGAATCTGCCCCATCATCAGAAATCTCTCCTGGCCCTTGTGTTTCAGTCTCAACATTCACTTCTTCATCACAAGGCATATTGATGTCTACATTACAACCTTTGTTTGCCTCCTCATCTTCACTAAACTCATAATCACTATCCACAAACTCTGACCCTTCTTCTTCTTCTTCATCAACTGCAGCTTCACAATCTCCAAGCGAAACAACATGCTCATCAGTATCTAAAGGCTCATTAACCTCCTTCATGTGGTCTTCATTAAATCTCGCATAGTTGTATTCTTCACTCTGCAAACTAGGCCATTCCACAGATTTTTGAGTCCATGTCTTTTCACTTGTTTTTTTGTCAATATAGTATAACACTAACACTTTGTTACTTGTTATGCAGCCAACCATCTCACATGTAACATTGTCATTGTCAATGAACTTTACAATAGCTTCACCATTACTGTCATACATCTTACAATATATTTGCAAACCTATCTCCTTCTTAGTAAGGTCCACTTCATATCCTAACGCTATACCTATTTTCCTTAAATCCAAGAGTGATAGATAATTATCCACACGTTGTCCAAATAAGCAAATGCCCCCCCCCCCCCCCCCCCCTTATACACCTCATCTTATACAACACCCCCATGGTGAATTTTGAAACTGCAGAACTCACCCTTATCTGCAAATGAAGCAATAATCTCAATTCAGTAAATTCAACACCAATTTCTAAAATCTCTACTCACCTGAATAAAGACAAATCAAACTAAACCCTACCAGTAGGACCACAAATCTCTACCAGTAGGACCACCAAATGTACTAGTGTGTGCAACTGTGCAATCAATTCACATATATCAAACCAATAGGACCACAAACCCTTAAATTCAACCAAGGATAGTAGGACCAAGTATGCACTCAATGTTTGAACAAAACAAAAGGTATGCGTTCAATGTTGACATAAAGACAAAAGAAAACAGTTTTTTATTTGCCCAAAAGAGAGACAAAAATAAAACCCTTAATTGCTGCACAATTCGAGCAGACACAGACAGAATTCCAAAACAACAAAAATCAATTAACATATAAAAAAAGCATTTCTAGTACTTCCATTAGCATCGCATACTGTATATGGAGGGGAGGGAGGTCTCCAGAAGTCTTGAATTCAAACTCTATCAAAGTTGTCGACAACACCTATTGACTCCACAATGAGATAACCAACATGTATCGACCCAGACGACCTAAATACACAATGACCCAAACAAAATCAACTCAAACTCTTCAACTTTTTTGCTTTTGTCTGAAAGCTTCTGCAGAAACCTTTTCGTATGAAAGCTTCGTCTTTTCACCCTTCTTCTGCTTTTTCGTTCTTCTTTGGTTCGTACTCTGGTCCATTATACTCGTATCAGAGATTCTAAAAGAGTAAAAGTCTTTTTTGTCCCTCAAAACCAACATGCAAAGACCCTTCTACCCCTAAATGTAACGAAAAAATTGACAAAAGTAACGATGGGACTAGTAATCCAAACGAAACTTAAGTTGCGGGACTGTGGGTACCATTTTGGAAATTGAGGTACTCAAATGCAAATTTGGTCAAAGTTAGGGGACTAATAAAAAGATTAACCCTATGATAATAGATTGATTTTTATTTTATTTTTTCAATCTATATATATTTTTGATGCGGTTTAGCACTTTTGGGCTCAACTTAGTGATGTATTGACCTTCAGCTCTTTCTGGGCTTTGGTAGAGCTATCAATTTGCAAGATAGAGAATGCTCGGTAAGCCCTTGGGCACCGGTGTGGTACCAGCCGAAGGCTCTCCAATGCTCAAGTAAAAATAAGTACGAAGTGTATAGTAATCTGGACAGAGTAATGGCTGAATTGCCGAAAGTCCAAGTTCCCCTATTTTTGGGACTTGTGCCCACTTTATAAGTCTTGGGAGTGTGCATGTTATGTTAAACTTCGATGTGGGACTGTTGATATTAGTTGTGGTGGCTCCATGTGTCCTAGCAGGCAAGTTCCTGTAAGGGGTCTTGTGTTGCGCTCGGCAGTAAAGGGTGTCAAACACTCCCCTACCGATGGAGCTTTTTAGTCCACCTGTGACCTCTGTATTGGTCGATCTAATTGGGTATAAAACCTCACAACTGGATTCGTCCATAAAATACATAGTTAATCATAATGGACTAAAGTGGTTAAATTTGAGATAATATCGATGGGTATCTTTCCCTAAGAATGGGTGGATGTGCATTGCAACAAGTGGTATGAGAGCAATAATTGGCCTGGGACACTTGAGTTTTAGATGCATCGTTCAGGATTGAAGATTAACACAATGGGTTTTCAATCGAGAAGGGGTGGAGAGCCCGCTAGGAGCCAAAATTTTAGGACGACGTGTCATGAAAACAAAAAAAATATATGTCCCTATATATTTAGAGGGTACAATTATTGGCATGAGCAATCCTACAATGCATCCTCTAGATCTTTTCCCTTTCCATTATGCTTTATTAATTTTACTTGATTTTCCTTGATTCTGAAAATTCCCAGAAAACAAAAGATCTTATAAATCCAGCTAACCATGTTTCAGCTCTAGTCAATGACTTTAAGCATACAAAATCTACTTCACACTTTGTAAGAGGGCATGCAAGTGCATGGAGGATGGAGCAATAATCTTTATTTTATAATATATATGTTAAAATTGGAGAGCCTCCTGGCCTACACATATTGGTCTTGTGGTGTTGGTGGTGGCTAAGGTGATAAGTATTTGGCAGCCTCTCCCTTATGTCTTCTTCATTGTCCCTCAATTGTGAAGAACAGCCAAAGATGTCTGCTAATTGTGGATATGGTTTTTGTCTCGAAAGAAACCCAAATAAAGAATCTTCAAATTAAGGTATATAAGATGATCTACAATCATGCTCCCTATTTTTTAGTTAAAATTTAGCTAAAAACACATAAAAGCTATTTTAAGAGCTTTTTATAAAATTTGAACTCTAATCATACTCCCTAGTTTAGAGAGTCATAAATACTTTAATTATTTTTTATTTAATATAATTGGTCCATCTGTATACAAAATAATATAAAAAAATAATTTGATTTAATAAAAAGTTTAAAATATGCATAAAACAAAGCAACATTAAATTATAGGGAGTCACTAAGAGTCCTTTCCTTCTCCTCAGATTTAGGAGCTCCAAGAGGTCTCCCTATTTTAGTTGGTGGATTGGGAGCATGGTTGGAGTTATACTTTTCCAATTCCTCCCTAAAATTTGTCTAAAGAGATGGTTTAGGGAGCTCATTGTGGATACTTTAACGCTGGTAAAACATGAGTGACGTGGACAGCATAGGTTACGACCGGCTATTGATATTAATTTGCTAGTTTCAAAATATCCAACACATAGCCGTGCGGCTATACCTTTTAAATATAATGTATTTAAATAGTATAGCCGGGCGGCTATAGTACGATTTTTCTAAAAAAAATTAGTCAAAAAATAGTAGAGCCGAGCGGCCGTACTTATTATTGACACGTGGCCCCTAATCGATGGACTGTCTTCTTTTTAAAATAAAAAATAGTACAGCCGCCCGGCTATACTCCGTGTTTTTTAATTTTTTTTTAAAAAATAAACTTCTGTTGACACGTGGCGCCTAATGGATGGTCCTTTTTTTATATTAAAAATTAGTATAGCCAGTGGGCTATACTCAGTTTTTTAAATTCTTCTTAAAAACGTATAGTCGTATGGCTATACTATTTTACACTGGGCCTTTGCGCTGTGCAGTACTTGATATTTTTTCTATTTTTTAAAAAAATAGTATAGCGTTGTGGTTGTACTGGTTTTTTTGTTGTTGTAATTTTTAAATTGTCTTTAATAAATAGTATAGGTGAGAGGCTATAGGCTTTTACATATATATACACATATATATTTTTTGATAATACATTTGTTTCTATACACATCTCACTTTTTTTTTTATAAAGCAAACGTACAATAGTCGTGTTGTACATATGTGTATGTATTTGTAACGTTTAATACACGTATTTAGAAAAATTCAGTAAGACACACAAAATTCACGTATTATACAAATAATTCTCAACATATTATTGAATAAGAACAACACATGTTATAAAAAAAAATATATTGAAATATTATATAGTGAAAGTCTAATATCTACTTTGGATATCTTGAAACTAGCAAATTAATATCTATAAAGTGCAAACTAATGCAAATAGGAGGGTCATTTTTCTTTTTCTTTTGTTTTTTATTTTATTAAATAGTATAGCCGCGCGGCTATACCTTTGTATTAAATAGTATAGCCGGTCGGCTATACTACGATTTTTTTTTTTTAAGTATAGCCGGACGGCTTTACTTATTATAGACACGTGGTGCCTAATCGATGGAGGGCCTTCTCTTAAATACTAATAATTCACTAAGTAAACAATAATTAAAACATAAGTAATAAATTAAAGTAATCAAAACAGAGAAATTCAGATTATGGTATTTATAGAGTATACCAATTATAAGCGCATATAGAACTAGGAGAAACCTGGAATGGTATTTTACTTGCTCAAGTAATAAGATTTTTTTTGTTAGTAGTTAAATAATCTTATTAAAGGATGAAAATCCAACTACCGATTTTTCATACGGATTTCACTTGGAGCAATTCATACGAAATTCTGTTGGAAAAGTTGGAAGCAATAAGGTCTTTGTGTACGTTTGCTCCTAGAAGTTGGGCAAAGGAGTATAATTGCAATGTTTAGATTTTCTAAACCATCTACATTGATTTGTCTTTTTGGTATATTCTGTTTCTTTTCATAAGTTTGCTTGTAGCATCTCATTTCAATGTTCATTATGAAATATTTGAATCACCGCGCATGATGATCAGGAGGAAAATGGAAGGAATTGATGAAGCTGCAAATAAAATAGAAAACCCGTGCACCATATATGCCCTTGCAGTTGAACTCATATTCTAAGACAAGTGTTCGTCAAACATGAATCCCATGGACGAAAAATGTGTTTCCTCTATATGTAAGTGTTCTGCCTTCAGCCCCTACGCACCATATATGCCCTTGCAGTTGTAAAGCTCCTTTCATCCCTGCTGTTTCCCATACAAACTTGAAAAGTCCAAGAGCCCTGTCCAACTGCCTCACCCCGCTCCAAACCATCTCCTCCTCATCTGAAGTCACAATCCTTCCCATGCACAAGCAGAAATCGTTCTCACTACCGCTGCTATAAATGCCGCCACGTACGTCCACTTCAATATCTCTAACATGCCCAAAGAGGTAATATAACATAAGTGTGAACAGGCACTTGGACGAATGACCCAATGTCTTTGTCAGCTTCTTCTGCACTAGGCTTTCTTGATGCCGAACTTCCTTGTGTCCTATATTTCTATCAGTCAACACATCCTTGATCTGAGACAGCCCCTCTTTCAAGACCTTAAGCTTCGCTACGTAAAGAAGTAACTCCCTTTCATTTTTCAAACAATCAATGAGGTCGTTGAACATCTCGAGAACATCTTCCCATTTTTGCAAACCAGAAGAGTCTGTAACTTTTGCAGGCGATAGGCGCGTCCATGAAGAGCAATCATGTTCATATGAAATGGATGTGGATGTGTCAGCCAAGAACTTCAGACAGCTAGCAACTATCTGCTGTCCCATCTTCGTCCCTTTGCTTGGGCACCGATGATCTAAATATTCCAACTCAGATTTCAATCCATTCAGTACCTCCTCAAGCGTCCCAGTCCATATGCGGTGCTGTGTAATCTGTGGAGATAATGTAACACGTACTGACTGTCTTTGTTGAGCAGTGATGTTCAGAAAGCCACTTACTACGGAGAGTGTTTTTACAACCATGGGCTCTCTTTCATTTGGTTTACTGAAACACACAAATTGATTACAGATTCTACCACCTGACAACGCCACGACATCATTCTTTAACGTTTGCTGAACTAATGGAGAACCAATAAATTCCCTGGCAAGTGACTTGAAAGTAAGCATTCTGTGTTCAATACGGTCATCCATGATAATTGAACCATCACTGATGTTAACAAGCCTTCCATCAACCAAATCGACATTTTTTAACAATTGGGATAGTTTTGTTAACTTGGGGAATTCCTTTTGATACCATTCTCGGGGCATAGGCTCTCCATGAGACTCCTCTGAGCAATGATGTAGCATCCCATTCAAATGGACAGCTCCCTTTCGCTTAGCCATTAGATGCCTTGCACCATGTATTAACCTGTCTACATGTCTACAGGCCATTGTGACCTCGGAAAAAAAAAACCTCAAATAACCCTTCAAGTTGACGCTCCGAAGTTAAAACTGCAATAGTAAAAGGGCATTGAATTCGGTAAGACAATACATCGAACACATGGCGTGCAATTTGTTGCTTTCAAATATGAACTGAACGACCAACCATTTGAGACGGCTTACTCGGCAATAAAACAGGTAAGATGCAAGCACAGGAGAGCCAAGATCAAAAGCTTGCCTACACTTCTATTGGGTACAGAAAATGACGAAAGAGACTATGCCGCTCGTGTAAAGCTGAAGGTGGAGAGACCAACGGTTTGCCGGGAAAAAACCTATAACGCATTAACGTGTTTAAAATTGGGTCCAACCGTTTTCGGGGGCTTTATTCATGGGCTTGGGCTGGATCTTATGTTGGATCCATTATTAACAGTTAGGCTTTAATATGTGTTTTGTTTTATTTATAATTTTATCTTTTATTTTATTTTTTATTTTATTAATACAAGCGAACCGATAGTCTAAACGACAAAAGGAGGGGGTGTTTCACACACATTACCAAGTTGCTATAGGCAGTGGCGCAGCCAGGAATTTGCATTAGAAGGGGCCCTTCACAAAATTTTATAAAATAATTTGAATTAGGGGGCTCAAGCGCTAATCGGTTAATAAGTTAATACGATACTAACTACTCGATTTAGCCTACTTCATAATATCATTTCATATTGATTAATAATCCATTCATTACAATCATGATTGTCCTTAATTTCATATTATAAAATGGTTGAATATTAATCTCATCATCTACACTATTAAAGACTCAAAAGTTAATAAATGGAGATTCACTATTATACCCAATATAGGAGCTCAAATTATTATATATAAAAAAACCTATATGAAATGGACTTTAGAAACACACTCGAAACCTATTTACAACATAACAAAAAGCCTTTTAACTTTTTTTAAATTACAAAATTGCCATTGATTTCTTAAAACAAACTCAACTCCAAAATCTCATAAAAAAATCTCAAAACACTCAATAGGGTATCAAAGTAATTTAATAATCAAAATTAAATTCAATAGGGCCAACTATTATTTTTTGGATTTTTTTTGGGTTTGTTTATAGGAATTGAATGATATAGGATTTATTTATAATATTAGTGCTAAGAATGGGTATATGACTAAATATCTCTAATTTATATTCCAGCATAGAGAAGAAATACAAAAAAGTTCATAAATCCCAATATTAAAGTACCCTACTCATACATGTAAAAATGGAGGGAAAAAAATTAAAAAACTTCAGCTTAAGTTAAACAAAAGAGCAAGAGAAAGAGAAGAAAAAACAATTAGGAGTTTTTAGTGCAAATATTGTAACCTAGTAGATTTAATTGAAGTATAAGAGTGATTAAGAAGTTTAATGGTCAATTTGTAGATAAAAAGAACCTAATATATTGTTTATTTTAGAGTAAATATTCCAAGTATTAGATAATATATTATAATATTTATATCATATAATATATAAAAGGAGTATCGTCGCACGGCTTTACTAGGGTCCTTTTTTTTTAATAATATAAATTTAATTATATACCCAATCTTAGACATAGTCTTATAAAGAAACCCTATACTATTTAAAAACTATAAACACACCCAAAAAAAATCCCAAAATTGACAGCTGTCAAAATTTTCAATTTAATAGCTGTTTTTTAGTTTATTTGTGTGTGTTAAATACCTATATTGCCCTTGCATTATGAATTTGAGAGAAAAAAAAATCAGATCTGCCAAAAAAACAAATCTGCCAAAAAACCAGATCTGCCAAAAATCCAAATCATATTTATTTTCTCCTTTCTTGTTGGTGCTTTCTCTGGTGTTGGAGCAAGAGGAGCTTCCATTGAAGCTCAGTCTCAGGTCCAACTATATTCTTCATCTTTAATCTACAATTTTCAATATTTCACCTTCGATTCTTGTTCTAAAATCTTGCTTCTATTGATTTTTTTTTTTTGATTGTTCGAGACCTCGAACGAACCCTGATCAAATGCTCTTAGCTCTACTCCTCATCTTCGAGCTCTACTCCTCTTCACCACGTCGTTCTTGTCATTGTCATCATCATTGTCGTCGTCGTCGTTGTTTGGTTTGGACTTTAGATTTTTGATGTTTTGCTTCAATTATGTGTTTCTCTTCGGATTTTAGTTGATTTTTGAAATGTATTTTTGATGATCGATTTATCTTTTATTACTATTTCAGTTATGGATCTTATTTTTGTTTAACAATGTAATTCTATGACAGTGTATTAACAATGTACTTCTATTACAGAGTATTAACAACGTACTTCTATGACATAATAGTATTAACTATTTGGGCTCAACTTATTTTGAGTTGGTCTGGTTTGTTCTTTCTTCATCTTTTCTTTGTTGGACATGTATTAGAAATAGCAACATGACAAGAATTAATCAACATGATAGTAAACTAGCAGTGTTATTACCCTAAACTAGGACATTACAGGGGTAGACATGCATTAGAAATAGGATGTCATATGAAATTAGCAGTGTTATTACCCTAGACTGGAACATTACAAGAGTAGACATGCATTAGAAATAGGATGTCATAGAAAACTAGCAATGTTATTACCCTCGATTGGAACATTACAAGGGCAGAGAAGGTTTGAAAGCCATGGAAGAACAGAGCATGCACTGAGAATTTCAATTTGCTGAGAAAGGTTTATGTTCTCTGTCTTCTGTCTCTATTGACAAACATAAATACGTTTCTAAAAAAACCCCAATTGATAAATCATTTTGACATTTAAGATGGCCAATTCTACACTTTTGAGCAATCAACAATCTGTGGTCAAGTGACGCCCAAAAATCTGTTTCTCCAATCCTTGCTAGTTCTCCACACTGATCCTGATTTCAGAAAGAAAAAAAAAGGTTTTGAAATTTGAACTCATATTCTAAGACAAGTGTTTGTCAAAAATGAATCCCATGGACAAAAAATGTGTTTCCTCTATATGTAAGTGTTCTGCCTTCAGCCCCTACGCACCATATATGCCCTTGCAGTTGTAAAGCTTCTTTCATCCCTGCTCTTTCCCATACAAACTTGAAAAGTCCAAGAGCTCTGTCCAACTGCCTCACCCCACTCCAAACCATCTCCTCCTCATCTGAGTCACAATCCTTCCCATGCACAAGCAGAAATCGTTCTCACTACCGCTGAAAATGGGAGAAGATAGAGGAATGAGGCTTGAAATTGCAAAGGTTTAGAGGATGAGAGATGAAGCTTGCTCTTTGGATGTGTGTTTATGGAAAGAGAGGAAGAAGATGGCAGCATGGGTGGCTTTAGCATATTTCCAGCAACTTGATGAAAGCTTCGTCAAGCTCCTAGGTGATTTGACAGAAGAGAAAATGGGAAGCACTGGAAGAACAATGCTTGAAATCGAAGGGTTCCAGAGATGAGAGATGATGCTTGCTCTCTCTGGATGTGGGTTTTGAGAGAGAGAAAGGAGGAAGATGGAAGAACAAAGCATGAAATTGAAGGGTTCCAGAGGGGATTCTTGCCTTTGATGAATTCTCATGGTTGCTTGGAGTCTTGCAGCATGGAATAAATATAGTAAGTAACAAGTGAAGTGATCAAACACTAACACATGTATGTAAAAATTTCTATGAAGTGTCAAATTGACATTAAAATCAACGAATCCAAATTTAACGTTTTAAGCAAAGCTAATTTTTGTCGAGGTTTTATGATAAAGTTTCAACTTTTTGCATTAGTTTTCACATATACAAGATGTGAAGTGATCTAAACTTTTGAGAAGAAGTGTAGTCTTCAGGATAGAGTAGAAAAAAAATGTTTTGTAAACTCACTTGAGTAATCTTTATTAGTGAGTGGAGGAGAGACTTAAAGCAAAAATGATGAAAACTTCCAATTTCTACTAAAATTATGATGAATCTCAGCACCACAGAGAAATTAATTTTAGTAGAAATTGGTACACATAGGAAATTTGTAAAGTATAACATTTTGTAGATTTTTGTAGATATTATGTGCTTTAGAAATCTTGGGCTTCTATTAAATATTTCAATTTATTCACAAGTTTGGTGAGAAGTCCAAGTTCGGCGCCTTGGGCTTAACTTAAGATTTTTTTATTTTTTTATCCTGATAAACTTAAGAATCAACTATCTAGGCTTGAGACAAGTTCTGTAGAAATTGAGCCCAAACTAATCAAACTATCACAAATCGAATAACCATGTTCAGAAACACACCCATGGAAACACTCAGCACACCCAAACTTGTTCAAGCTCAGCCGACACCCATGCAATTCCTCTCCACACCCAAGCCACTGCCATCTCAAACTTATCCAATATATGCATACAAATTCAAATACTTAGCCCAATGTTGCCATGAATGAACATTCACGCAGAACTGATTAGTTCAGGTACTGATGTAGATTTGTGGGTTGGAACCCAGACAACATGATCATAGTTGGGAAGGAAATGGCAGATAGGAACGGTTCCTGGCTTAACCTTGAGCACTTGGAAGGCCACATGATTAGTGAAACAAGTTTTTCGGTTTTGAAATTTTCCCATTTTCTAATCTTAAAAATCAGTTACTAAAATTTAAAAAGAAATTAGGTGGGTAATACCAAATGGCATGCCTATTCGAGTGCCCTTCTTTTTTACTTCGCCGAAGGATCAAATCACTTTTAAAATTACGTCACATGAGTAAAATTTAGGTAGATGATAAGCTCTCGAAAAGTCCCTTAATAGAAACCAGGCTATAGAAGTTGACTGATGGCTCTTGGCATTTGTGTGTTTGGCAGGAAAGAGTTCCAGTAAAGTTGAGGTACTGGGAGAGCAGCATGGCTTGCCAGAGCCACCATCGTCAGCTGCAACATTAATTTGAACTCTCATTACTACGTATGAGATCACAAAATGAAATGAATTATTAAATTAAAAGATAAGTACTTAGCACATTTTTCTGTTTAATACTCGTATTATACACGTATATGTATGTATTTTTTAATAATTCTTCCATTTTCCATATACGATTTAAAGATTCAGTAAAATACAAGTTTTTAAAAAACTAAATGTACAATACACGTTTTATATATGTGCGTACATATTTTTCACATTTAAAAAAAAAAAATTTAACAAGATTTTGAATGATACATACAAAATTCATATATTATACACCTATTATTCACATATTATTGAATAAAAATAATATATATTAAAAATATTATATAGTAGCCAAACTTTTCAGTTGTATCTTGTCAAAATTTTGTCGAATAAAACACGTACGTATTTTATTCATACTTTTCCCCTTCCGTATTTTACTAACAATGAGATATTGGAAATATTAATTATCAAATTGCAAAGCTTACATTGAGAAATCCCCCTCCCCTCTTGTACTAAAAAAAAAAAAAAAAAGCTTACACTGAGAAGACCAAAGATGAGTGGTAGATGGAAACCCATTAAGACGGCAGCTGGACGTGGAAGAAGAAAACCCTAGAGAGACGCAAGGCTTTCCTCGCTAGCAAGAACCCCCATGAGCTCTTCCTACATTGAATACTGTTATTGTGCTGTGCTTGGTTTATTTGTTTGTCTTTGCTTGAGGTGTATATTCGATACCCATAGCTATACAAAGGATCCCGCATGTATAGAATAGAATGTGAGAAGGTTAGTCGACCGGCTTCTCACATATGTGCAAATGCAGGATCCTGTCTAAGAAATTTTTTTTATAACCAATATGAGCTACTGTGTTCAAATCTCCCTCAGACAAATTGTACAAGGATTGAATCAAAAAAGGTTACTTCTTTCAATCTTAATGGAAATTTGGTCTTTGTTTCGCAATGTTTTGATTGGAAGCACAAGAGCTAAATAACTTAAAAGGATAATATCGACAGAGTCGTCTCTGATAAGGCTGATACAGTCATGGGAAAGTAAGAATCACCTTGTTTTGGGTCCTCTTAGAAGTTCCTCAAGAGTTGCGTGGGGACTCTCTAGTTGCTTTCAAAACAAAAAAACATGAAACAACTATGAAGTGGGCACAAACTTTCTACCGTGTATCTACAGGCATCAATCGCGACCATACAATAAAAAAATTGGAAGAAATCAACTTTCTTACATGCATGAATGTGGTTATCTTTCCTTAGAATGTGCATGACTATAGAAGGAAGGTCTACTTGGGTCTTTATCTTAGGTCAAGATCTTTGTCTTCTACAGGTCTTTGGAGAGCCAATATTCCAAGTCGAAGTTCTGCCATAGACTTGTATGCACCATATGTTAATGGTCACGGAAGGATAAGGGTGGAATCATAACTTGTTATATATAGTACATCATTGTGCTTTGATTGTATTAAGAGAATTTATTACTACATCTATCCGCTCAGGAGAAAGTAATCTGTGTGTTGAGCCGCCAAAAGGCAAAAACACAACTTGCTTCTTGTTTTTAAATACATAGAAGGTGTGAGTTCACTTCCTTTTTTGCTTTGTTTTTCAATACACAATCTTTCTTCTGTGTTGTATATATAAACCCATCTCCACATATCCATTTTCTTATATGATGTTTTACGTACTTTTTTTTCTTCGTTTTGATTGGAAGAATATGACTTTTTGTTCTTTACCACTTCATCTACAAGTCACTTGCAATGAGATCTCTTATCTTATTGACATGAAAATTTGTCGATTTTGAGAGAGAGAGAGAGAGAGATTGACCTATTTATAGGAGGATAGGAATGTATAATTGCAATTTGCAATGTGTGGATCTTCTCAACCTATCTATTGTACGATTTCGCATTTTGTGATGCATGTTTTCTAAATTTTTGAAGGAACCATCTTGAAATGTATGTAATGATTGAAACATTTGTTTATTATCGTGCCAATAATACCCTCATCACTTACAATCAGAACAACACATAATGGAAGTGGAAGGATGCAGCAATGAAGCTCCACATAACGTAGAAAACCCCATATAGCTTCCTAGTACTAGTTGTTTCAAGGAGGGCCTATAAATATCTCAACTTTTTTTGTTTGCAACATTGATAAAATCTAAACTGGTTATATATAGATGCAAACAAACGATAAGTATATATGTTAAGTGTGAAAAATTTTGGATATGTTTTTTTTTTTCCTTTGATTAGACGGAAACCATGACATATTTGTGGAAGCACAGAGGCCATGGCAGATCTTAGGATGAAGGGAGGGCACATCAGATTTATTTTTAAAAAAATTTATAAATGTTAAAAAAAAAATTGGATTAAATAATTAAGAAAAGATGCTATGTCATCTGCCACGTAAGTTGGTATCACTAAAGTTGGTGAACAATGTGATGCCGTAACGTAATTATTTTTTTTAATGTTTCTCCAGAATACTTAAGGACACGTGGGCTACAAAGGGAGAGTGTCCATAGACAGTCGCTTTAAGTGACTAGATTTTCTAACCATCTACTTTGATTTGTCATTTGTTTTTTTATTCTTTTCAAAAGTTTGCTTTGAAGCTCTAATTCCAACGTTCATAATGAAATATTTGAATCGCTGTGCATGATGATCAGGAGGAAAGTATGCCATACGATTTGATGCAGGAATTGGATAGCTTCTCCTTGTGCCCTTTGCGGTGTATCTACAGAGTTCCTAAGCGACTACGTCAGGGAAACGATGATGAAGCCTACACACCTCAGGTAGTCTCTATAGGCCCACTTCACCATGGAAAGGAACACTTAAATGGTATGGAATATCACAAAAAGAGGTATCTACGAAGTTTTCTACGTAGAACCACGATAACATTGGAGTTTCTTAAGAAGAAACTACGGGACCAAGAAGCAAGACTAAGAAGTTGTTATGCAGAACCGATTGAGTATAGCAGTGAAGACTTTCTAAAAATCATTCTAGTGGATGCCGTCTTCGTTATTGAGTTTTTGTTGAAGTGCAGTGAGGAAAAAATTGGAGATGAGGATGACTACATATTTTATAGGCCATGGATGTGTATCAGTATTGGTTGACTTGCGGATGCTTGAAAATCAGTTGCCACTCTTCATTCTGAAGCACCTTTTTGTCGCAGATAAATATTTTGCTTCTACTAATAAGCCTTCAATAAGTAGTCTTTCTTTGTGTTCAGTACTACATTCTATAGGGAAGGAACAGAAAACGTCGATTGGCAGACAACACGTTTTCCTGAAGCGGAACATTTTGTTGATTTGATAAGAATTTCATGTCTACCATCGAAACCAATTGCTGCAAGGAAACTCAAAACTATTGTTGATGCTCAAAGTGGTTCACCCGAATGATGGGCTACGTCCACGGAGAAGGGTGTTCTCATTATGATAATGTTTGTTTACATTTGTACAAGGGGATTAGACCCAAATATAAAGATAACAAGTGAGAAGCCCAGTCTAGTGATCTAGAAGAGAGAGTCCAAGGCCTAAGAGTCTAGATCCAAGACCCGGATCCTCTTCTAAGGAAAGAGCAGTCTTCTTTTATAGGTGAGGAGGAGTCTTCATCTCTTGTAGTTTTCCGATGTGGGACTCCTCTTGCTTTGCTTAGAGTTGTGATTTGTGGTGATGCTTCTTTGGCTAAGGTGATGACCTCTCAAAGCATGGCACTCGAATGATCTAGCCTAGCTAGTTGCTCGGTCAGTTATGGTACAAACAACTATAAACACACCCAGCATCACAGAGCTACACAGGGCAGGTGACGCAGCACAAGCAACAAAGGTTTCAAGCGAAACCTTGAGTAACAAGAAATCTAGATTCCACCAGAAATTAAGAGGAATTCTTTTGGGATAATTCTATTAAAATCTGAGATGATCAGAAACTTCAGATAAACCTGTCTAAATACGCAACTCTCAACCCTTGAACTGCTAGGGGAGTTATTACATTAAAACTGAAAAACAGAATTAATTCGGAGACTTAACTACGTAACTCCGAAATTGAAAAACAAAATTTATTCGGAGAATTAACTACGAAACTTTGAATGCAATTTTGGAAGGCCAAAGAATGCCAAAATCTATCGTACATCACAGCAAAGCTATGAGTTTGACTCGTGGCGTCGTTCCCTTTCCGAAATGGTATTTTGCGTCCTAATCAGAGTTCGGACAACAAATCTACAAATTCCCGCTACGTCCTTTTTCTAACTCAACCGCGATAAAATCTGCCATCTGTTCTACATCAGCAGGGGTCAAGTTGAAGGTGGGATTGACGAAAAACTTATTTGATATTCAATTTGATGACAGGACTCTTGAAATTCCAAGACTGGAAATAAGCGATTCTACAGAGGTATTAATTAGAAATCTCATCGCATTTGAACAATGCCACTACAAGGAGAAGCATATAAGTGATTATATCAGTCTCATGGATTCTTTTGTGAACACCCCAAAGGATGTGGAATTGCTTGTTAAGTATGATATCGTTGAAACTTTTCTAGGTGACAACAGGGAGGTTTCTACTTTGATTAATAAGCTTGGAAAAGGGGTTCAAATAAACGTCAATAACTTTCATTTTGCTAGTGTTTGTGAAGACCTGAACAAATACTACAGAACTAGCTGGAACGAATGGAAGGCAACTTTGAGACAAAATTATTTCAACACACCTTGGGCAATTATCTCTTTCCTTGCAGCTGTTTCTTTCCTTATACTCACTTTCATCCAAGCAGTGTGCTCCATTTTATATATTGCTTAAGCATCAGTAACAGCAACTGGATCTCTCTCTGTATTCTGCCTGTCCTTTTTCCATCACCAACGTAGTGAAAGAAAAAAAAAAGAGATTAAGTTTGTATTTTATGTTGAAAAGTATGACTCCTTGTCTGTTAGTTAATCTTCTCTGTGTGCTTGTAGGGCGATATGTACCAAGTATTGTATTGTGATTCGATCAATAAAAAGATAGTATTGTGAGTGATGAAGCAAAGAAATACTACTTTCATACTAGCTAGTTGATTTATTATGACAACAAATGGATACGATTATTGCGGAAGAAAAGATATAACATCAAAATTTAGCCCATTTATATATGGTCCTTAGGTGAGATCCTATCTTTTAACTGTTAGATCAGGCTAACCAATTTAATCTTACGGCTAACCAATTTGATCCAAAGGTTAAAAAATAGGATCTCACCTAAGAGCCATATATAAGACCCTCACTATAGAATTCTTGAAACTTAAGAATCAACTATATCTAGGCTTGAGTTGAGACAGATTCTGTTGGGATTGAACCCAAACTAATCTACTATCACAAATCTAATAACCATGATCAGTAAAACACCCATGGAAACACTCAGCACACCCAAACTTGTTCAAACTCAGCCGACACAAGAAGCTTAGAGAAGCAGTCCAATTCCTCAACACAAGCAAGCCACTGCCAGCTTAAACTTATCCAATACTAGAAGCAGTCTTTGACTACCATTCTATAATGAAAAATTGTGAAGATGTATAAATTAATTACACTGTACACAATGGACAATTTAGGGTTTAGTGTAATTTCCTCAAAATCTGCTTGTCTTCCAACAAAGCCGATGCAAGAAGGTCAGAGAATTACATAACATTCTTGTAAATTCACCCCAGAACATCAATATAAGCTATGTAGGTAACAATGGTAAATGAAGGGTTTACTATGCCACCTAGACAAAGATAAATAATAAAATAACAGTTTCTTTAGCTATTTGTCTTACCTATTCGAGTAGCGAATTTTTATGGTAAATTAAATGCCACATACATAGGCTTGTCAAAGGACACATTTGAGGTAGCATAACAAACACTACTCCTGCAAGTTGAGAAATCCTCCTCCTGTAACACCCCGACTCCAATTGAATTCCCTATTTAAATTATTTAATTTAATTAAATGTGAAATTAAGAATTTACCCTTAGGTAGGGGTATTTTGGTCACTTTTTATCCGGAAAGATTTTGGGAAAACGACTGGTATTTTTAGATAGATCGTACCAAGATGAGTCTATGAACATATAGTGGACTTGAATCAGAGTTGTAACGAAGAAGTTACAATCAAAACAAGTTCAATGGCATGACAGTAATTTCCTCAAAATTGGTTTGATAAAAATCTGATTTTTGTTTCTCTCTCTCTCTCTCTCTCTCCCCGCGAGCTGTTCCCCCTCCCCTTCGATTTTTCTGCACAACCGATGACTTCTCCAAGCCACCGCCACCACCACTGTCAACGACCGGCCTCGAGACCGGTCCTGTTCAAACCGCCACTCTTCCCCTGTCCTTTCCCGACCAGTCTCAGCCGTCACCATTCACTGTGCTCGTCGGAATCTGCCAAAAACCACCCGATTTTCTTTCGAATTTCACGGCGTCATTTCGGCCATTTCCGGCCATCATTTCCGGCAAGTGAGGTCTGGTTTCTCACCTATTTTCCAAGCTCTAGCTGATGGTTGGGTAGGATTGCATCAATTTTGAGCCTAGGTAGCTTGATTTTCGAATTGGATTTCGGCCGATTTTGGGATCGTGATTCTGGCTACTTCCAGACACTTTTTGAGGTAGGCCCAAAACAAAAGTGACTCCAAATAGGGTGTTACACCTAGGGTAGGAGTCTTGAGTAGCGATTTTGAGATTTCCCGGTGAAGTGTTATTGCTTTGGACACCCACGCGCTGCTAGCGCGTGTGGCGGCGCGTGGGCACCGTAGAAAAAGGGCATTGTGTCCAGATGTGATCTCTTAGTCCTCACGAGCTCGTAGATGTGCTCGGATGTTAATTCGGTTACCGTTTGAGTCTTGAACGGATTTCGCATATTGTACGTTATCCGAATTCGATAGGTTCGAACCGTTGGATCTTCTCGAATTTAATATATGTTGATCTAGGCACTCCTAGGATTGTGTAGGAATTCACGGATCGTGGATCGGAGCCCCGGATGTTCTGATTTAATAACTTGAAGTTTGTGTTTTACAATAACCTTCCGATCATGCGATTGCGAGCGATCCGACAGTTGGATATGGACCAAACTTGCAAGACGTGTATCCTAAACCTTGTCAAACCCATAGGAACTTTTAGATCAGAATTTGGAGGTCGTGGGCCCATGGGCCCGTTTAACCAAGTTTGGGTAGTTTGAACCTTGGTTGATCGTGAGTCTTCCGAGGTAGTTTCACCCTTCGAGGAGTACTAGAACGACCTTATTACCGAGTCTCGACCCTTATTTGAGTTATGTTGACTATCTCGGGTTTTTGAGAGTGTTTTATATTATCGTATAAAAACTCTTGGATGTTATTATAATAATTTAAATTACGGAATATATGAGTGTGGGTTAATTGATATGGTGAGTTGTGGAAGTGAGTCGTGGGCTTGGTTATGATTATTAGGAAGTGAGTGGACATTTATTTTAAATATACATTATTTTCAATGATTGAAAGAATATGCATGAAATTGAGATATATATACATATATTTTTGGATTAAGGATTGAGGAATTAGTAAGTTGTGATATTAGAAGTATTTAATTGAGAACTTGGTGTCGATTGGAGATTTGAAGGCTTGAATAATTTGGTGGTGAGTTTCATAAAAGGGCAAGTCATTTGTGATTAAGTCTTGGTTTAAATTTGGGGAATTGGGAATTTAATATTATGGTTTAATGTGCGAAATTATATGATTACATTATGTAAAAGTACATACTTCCCAAACGTGACGTTGGAATTTTCAGCATGTGAGACACTTCCCATACGTGGCATTGGAATTTCCGGGGTGTGGGAAGATTATGTGATTATTAGGTCTCACATGTGGCGTTAGAATTTCCAGCATGTGAGACACTTCCCATACGTGGCGTTGGAATTTCCGGCGTATGGGAAGATTATGTGATTATTAGGTCTCACACGTGGCGTTGGAATTTCCAGCATGTGAGACACTTCCCATACGTGGCGTTAGAATTTTCGGCGTATGGGAATATTAGGTCTCACACGTAGCGTTAGAATATCCGATGTGTGAGACACTTCCCATACGTGGCGTTGGAATTTCTGGCGTATGGGAAGATTATGTGATTATTAATTAGGTCTCACATGTAGCGTTCGAATTTTCGGCGTGTGAGACACTTCCCATACGTGGCTTTGGAATTTCCGGCGTATGGGAAGAGAACAAAGAGAGGAAAAATGGATTATTTTACTACATCGGGGAAAGATTGATGCTTAAAAGAATAATGTCTTGTGTGTTGTAATTTAAGGAAAAAGGGAAATGAATAATTCTAGAATTTACTATTTTGTATTGCTGTAATGGATTGTATGTTATTGAAATCGGAATTCTTGTAGAAAGAACTACATGTGGCTTGATGACTCAGTAAGGGTACGTAGGTAGCCTGAGGTCCCACCCAGATGCAGTCGCGAAATAACTATATATATAAAAGGTTTAACCGGTTCTGAATATGTGAATGAATTTTGAGGTGGTTGCAGGATTTGAATCCTAATTATTACTACGACTAGGTTCAGTTTTTATTATGTTGGAACGCCTGAAGCTCGATCCAAACTTGAGCGATATTAAATGCTTGCTTATTTCTCGATTATCACTTGATTGGACTTTATTAAATAGAATATGTGGTTATGATATGTCTGAGATCCATTTCGAAATAAATGGCTGATATTAGGTTGATTATATTGCATAATGGGCCTGAGCCCCTACAACTGTTGTTGATAATCCATAGATGGTAGTTGTTGCAAGCTGAAGTTTTGTGGGAAGTATTATTGCTTTTCCGCAGGTTGAAAATTTGGAAAGCTGCCTTATTTGCATTGCTAGTTATTCTGTTTTGATTTATTTGAAGGTCGAAGGCCGATTGTGTGAATTGCATGAAATTATCTCGTGCATGCTGCTAGTTGGTGATATTAAATGTGTTTTAACATGTTAAGAAATTTGGGAAATGTTCAATTTACATGAGAGACTCTGCCGAATTTTCGGTAGAAATTCTCATGCCCTTATTCCTTTTTGGGAAAGGAGGCTATAGTTTTAGTGACTGGGCCCTACATCATGGTACCCTCACGGGGGGTATGGTGTGAAGTATCGTGGCTATCCTCGGTCGACATAGCAGAATGTGGGGTCAAAAAGAGGCGACGAGGCCTGATGGGAGAAGGAGCCAGCTGGGCTGGTAGAGAGAAATGGGATTCAAGTGTCGTGTTCTGTAACGACCCGGTCCTAAATAAATTAGTAAATATTAATTTATTGAGAGAAAATATCATTTTACCCCTAAAATATTTTATTAGGATTTAAGTTGACTTTTTGACTGGGAAGAAATTTGGGAATTTCGGCTATACCGTTGCATAGAGCACGGCGAGATGAGTTCGTAGACATGTGGTGGGCTCGAATCGGAGTTGTAACGAGAGAGATACGATCAAAATACCCTCAGTGGCATAACCGTAATTTTGGAGAAAAAGGTTTTGATAAAAATCAGATTTTTTTCTCTCTCTCTCTCTCTCCCCTCCCCCCCCCCCCTTCCCCGGCGAGCAGCCCCTCCCTCTTCGTTTTTTTTTTCTTCCCAGCCGTGGCTTCCAAGAGCCACCGTCGCCACCACCGGCCATGAGGTCGGACTCGATCGAACCGTCGTCGCTCCCTCTTCCTTATCCAACCAGCCCTGCCCCTGGAACCGCCCGATTCCGTCGAAAAAAGCTCGGAATTGCTCCTGTTTTGACAGAAACTTCACCGGCTTTGTTCGTCGTCGTCCAGCCACCATTTCCGACGATCCAGGTATGGATTCTGAACCTCTCGAGCTGTTCTTGCTGCTAGTTGCGGATATAAATTGTGTTTTAT
This sequence comes from Prunus persica, assembly GCF_000346465.2. Taxonomy (NCBI): domain Eukaryota; kingdom Viridiplantae; phylum Streptophyta; class Magnoliopsida; order Rosales; family Rosaceae; genus Prunus; species Prunus persica. The sequence goes on along the minus strand of NC_034009.1, from coordinate 39,442,862 downwards.
GTAGATTGAAATTTTGGGCAATGTTCAATTTACATGGGAAACTCTGTCGAAATTTCGGTAGAAAGTCTCGTACCCTTGTTCCTTTTTGGGAAAAATGATATAGTTTTAGAAGTGGGCTCGACATCGGGGTGATGTCGGGAATTTCCACAGGATTCGTCTCAGGTTTCAGAAAATTCGAGGCGGGTCCTGTCATGTTCCCACAGATGGCACCAAACTGTTGATGCTCTTTTTGGGAGGTCAACTTAGAGAGAAGTAAATTGTCTTCAGCAAGGGAGAAGGTGTGGATCTTCCGCGAGAAAAGGACCTAGAGAAGACAAAACAGGAGAAGCAGTCGTTAAGCTTTGGAGACCGGTGTGGTGCCGGCCGAAGGCTCTCCGGTGCTTAAGTCAGCTAAGAGTAGTAACTTTGGCAGAGTAACAGTAAAAGTGAGAGAGAAGTTACCCTTTTTACTTTGGTATTGTTCCCTATTTATAGGGAGGTGAAAGTGGGAGGTTTACACAAAGTTTTGATGTGGGACTTTGTGCAAGTCGCTGTGTTGGTGACATGTGTCTTGGAGATTAGGTTTGGCAATTAGGACATTCAGCAGTCGGGAGCTTCGGCAGGTGCTTGGCACCTCGGAAGAATGTCTTCCTTCGATAGGGGAGAAGGCGTGTCTGCCCTTGGTGCTAGTCGCTTTGAGGCTGGATATACTCGATTGATTATGGTGTAAACAAAACCTATATGAAATGGACTTTAGAAACACAGCCGAAACTCATTTACAACATAACAAAAAGGCTTTTAACTTCTTTTAAATTACAAAATTGCCATTGATTTCTTAAAACAAACTCAACCCCAAAAAAGCCTAAAATACTCAATAGGGCATCAAAGTAATTTAATAGTCAAAATTAAATTTAATAGGGCCAGCTATTATTTTTTGAATTTTTTTTGAGTTTGTTTATAGGAATTAAATGATGTAGGGTTTATTTATAATATTAGTGCTAATAATGGGTATATGACTAAATATCTCTAATTTATATTCCAACATAGAGAAGAAATACAAAAAAAGTTCATAAATCCCAATATTAAAATACCCTACTCATATATGTAAAAAGGGAGGGAAAAAAATTACAAAACTTAAGCTTAAGTTAAACAAAAGAGGAAGAGAAAGAGAAGAAAAAAAAAATAGAGTTTTTAGTGCAAATATCGTAACCTAGCCTAGTAGATTTAATTGAAAGTATAAGAGTGATTAAGAAGTTTAATGGTCAATTTGTAGACAAAAAGTAGTTTATTTTAGAGTAAATATTCCAAATATTAGATAATATATTATAATATTTATATCATACTATATATAAAAGGAGTATCGCCGCGCGGCTTTACTGGGGTCCTTTTTTTTTAAATAATTAGTATAGCCGTGCGGCTACCTTTTAAATATAATATACTTAATGAGAATTACCGTGCAGCTATACTATGATTTTTTTTTTTTATTGAAAACAGTATGGCCGTACAACCACGCGGCTATACTATTTGTGACACGTGACTAGGAAGGTGGTTTTTTATATATTTATATGTAAATAGTATAGTCGCGCAGCTATACATGAGATTTTTTTTAAGTCGAAGTTTGCACTCACTAAACTACTTATTTTAAGACTATACAACAATCACTGCTAAACCTGCTAAACCTGCTAAACCCAATTTCCGCCCCCGTGGGGTTAGACCACTTGGGTTATATTTTATAGTCTCATTGAATGTGAAGAAAGTAAGAATCATAGTAGGCAGTATTGTGTCATCTCCTAGGCTCCTCCTGGGTGGGTGTAGCTCTGTTTTTTCTAATGTTTGGAAGAAGCAGCACCAGATAGATGGTAAATTGTTTTCTAGTCTTCTTTGGAAAATAGAGAGCAACTTGGTTATTTGAAAATTTAACTACAATGGCCTATTGCGATATAGATGACATCATGTTAGAATTGAAAGAGAAAAAAAAAAGAAATGTGTGTCAAATTATAGGATAGCACCTCCTAATTGGAGATGCTCTTATTGGTACTTCTCTTGGGCTTTTGTCTATTAAAGTCAAATGTGGGGTTCATCTCTTCTACTCTCTTTTTCCCCATTTGGCAACTCACTTAAGTATTAACTTGAGGGAGACAAAAAAACTGAAAGAGAGAAAAAGATAGGAAGAATTAAAACAAGTATACAATTCAGAAAATTGCAGCTTCCTTTGACTTGATTTCGTACTTGATTCTGGAAGACTAACCAAGTGAGTGGATGACCACAAATGATTTAGATTTTTCTACTAGAGGAACGCTCCTACTTGTCAATTGTCAGGCAAGACACCATCATTCTTGAACTAAATTTGAAGTAAGCCCACTTTTGATTGAAGAGAATTTTGTCCATTTCACACTGGAGAGAGTGATGTTTATTTCCATTCAATTACGCATCTAAATTTGATATGACGTCCATCGATATTGTCGATAATGCATCAGTAAACGTGTTTACATTGATAATTGATATTGTGTCAAAACGAATTCTACTCCAAGCTACAGTGAAAGGGGATCCCTTATGAGAAATTCATCCTATCTATGCAACAGGAGGAGGAGACAAATCTTTCTTCTTCTTCTTTTTTTCTCTCAGCAAACAAGAGGGCATGATCAAATGTCAAAATCTATAACAGAAATGCAATATCCAAAGAATGAAAAGCAGTCCAATCAAGGAGAAACTAGCAAATATTAGTGAATCAGCAAAACTTATGAATTTAGCAAATAAAGACCCTGAAGCCAGTTTCAAGCAGAAAAAACTTACTTGTGTAATATGAAGAGCCTCCTCAAGCCGCTGAATTTGAATCCATTGTTCTGTAACCATGTCAGCCATCTGAAAGCAAAGAGAAAGAAGCCAATGGCAAAATGAACAACACACTAACAACATCACACACTCATAGCCATAGACCAAAGATGGATTGAGTACATCAGACCAAAGATGGATTGAGTACATCAGTGCATGACCTATTGAGCCTGAGAGGCAACCGTTTCCAGTCTATTCTCGGCATCTTGTGCTTTAGACTCTAAAAAATGGGCCTAGGCTGGCGGCTAGGCGGCTAGGCGGCTAGGCGGGCGCTAGGCGGCTAGGCGGCAAGGCGGCTAGGCGGCAAGGCGGCTAGGCGGCTAGGCGGGCGCTAGGCGGCTGGGCGGGCCTTCTAGGCGGGTTGGGTCTTTTTTCGGGGCCGAACCCGGAGGATGAAGCAGCCGAAACCGAAGAAAAGAAATCGAAGCTTGAGTTGATAGAGAAGCGAAACTTCGACTGCAACCTCCGTCCTCTGTGATTGCAAGTTTAGTTCATTTCGAATATATTTAGCGAGTATAGCCACCCGGCTATACTCTTTAAATAGACAATTTTGTCATATCATTTTAAGGTTTATATTTTATAGTCTAAAGCTGCTGGGGTCTTTTTCTTTTTTTTTTTAGTCTTATTTTTAATAAATAGTATCGCCATGCGGCGATATTCCTTTTGAAAGTAAGATACTAAAGAGTATAGCCGCCAGCTATACTTTGTTTTTTCAGTTCAAAAAATGGTGTAGCCGCTCGGCTATACTTGGGCGCTGTATCGCTATGGGGACGCTAAGCGCTATTCCGATCCTCCTTTTTTGAAAAAATGAATAGGTTATACGCAGGATTTTTTTAAATAAAAGAGTATAGCCATGCGGCCTGACTAGGGTTTTTTTTTATAAAGAGTATAGCCATATCTTTTTTTAAGAAAAAATTGTTTTCCTCGATTTTTGTTTATCGATAAGAGTACAAAGCACTATCCATTACTATTAGGCCATTACTCGAGTCTCTATTGTCTCCTTTTGAGTTTTTACTTTTCCATAGTTATTATCCGTATAAAGAATTTAGGATTTTGAGATTTAATACTCGTATTGTACACAGACATACATATATTTCATGTTTAATACACTTGTTTTTTACAAAATTTTCAATAATACACACAAAATTCACGTATTATACACATATTTTTTGCAAATTATTGAATAAAAATTTAATTAAATTATATTAAAATATTATATAGTGGCTAAACTTATGAGTTGTGATTTGCCAAAATATTGCCGAATAATATACAAAAAATTAGAGAACAAACTCTCGATATGCACATCGACATCGATGTTGGCATAAATGTATCAATAATATGTCGATACATATTGTTGGTGTGGGAGCGATTTTCGTCCCACGGGAATATTCGTCTAAGATTTCATCTTCTTCTTCATCGTCCCTTTCTCCTTGAAAAATAAATCGGAATAAGAAGACCACACCTTGGGGGTGTTGGCCAAAGGCTCTCCGATGCCTAAGTTAGTTCAAGTGTTTGTAGGAAAACAATAGCTAACGAAAAGGGTATGGAGTTGTATGTATGGTGTGAACCGGGTGGCCAGAGCCGTGTGTGAGAGAGAGAAAAAGTATGGCGGCTAGGGATTTATGATAGGAATTTCTGCAGAGTTTCAGATAGAAATTTAGACGTACCTCAACCCTTGTGTGTAGCCATGTATTTATAGAGCCTCGTAGGGTTAGGGTTTGGAGAAAAATAATCTTTGTTGTGAAAGGAATTATTTTTCTGATGAGATTTAAATCAATTATGGATTTAATGAGAATCAAATCCCTAATTGGCAAGAATCCCCAAATCAAATAATCCTCAAATGGAAGGAAATATTTGACCTAGGGTTTGCGAAAATTCAGTTCCCACAGTTGGCAACAATGATATTGATTGCATATATATCAACAAGAGTAATGCTAGGCTTACCACATTTTTCATACCATATTGTGTACCACATCTCTAATAGAGGTGGAGCCCACCAATACAATGGGGCCCACCTCTATTAGAGAGGTGGTACATAATGTGGTATGAAAAATATGGTAAGCCTAGCATTTTTTTATCAGTCTCTACCGTTAGAATTTCCTTCCCCATTGCTATATTTACGCATCGATCATTTTTATTTAAGCAAATATTTTTTAAATTGTTGAACTTAGAACTCTATTAATCGAGAGAGAAGTGTTTAATTATAGATAGATAGGTTGACAAAAGTTTGATTTGTCTCAGCCTGTTTTTATTGGAAATAAGATTGGAATGTGGAAATATCTATACAAAAGTAGAGTTAAGTACTTCATGTGAGTTTTTAAGGTCTGTGTTTTTTTTTTTTGTCGAAGTCAGTGTTTAAGGTGTTGGTATGCAATAACTAATACAAGATTTTGATTTCAGTTCCCTTTCCTGCTTGCAGTCATCAATTAATGTAATATTTGTTGATTCTGGTGCTAGTACATGATGATGAGGGGGAAAAATGAAGCTCCAAATTATGACATAGAAAAACAGCACAATCCTTTGGAAACTTCGATGAGCCAAGAGTTGGCCAACTTGTCTCCCCTGCCCCCATTGCATTGTATCTACAGAGTTCCTGAGTGACTACGGCGAGGAAATGAAAACGCCTACACACCTCGAGTAGTCTCTATAGGCCCACTTCACCATGGCAAAGAACACTTGAAGGCCATGGAAGAGCACAAAAAGAGGTATCTAGCGTATTTTCTACATCGAACCCAAGTAAGCTTGAATAATTATATAAACAAAATAAAGGATCAAGAAGCAAGATGGCGCAGTTATTATGCAGATTTCATTGAGTTTGACAGTGATGAATTTGTAAGAATCATTCCAGTGGATTCAGCCTTCATCATTGAGTTCTTACTGAGGAAGTGTTTTTTAGGATTTAATCATGAAAATGACTACATATTTGAGAAACCACGGATGAAACGCGATATATCGCCTGACTTGTGAATGCTTGAAAATCAACTGCCATTCTTCATTCTGAAAGATCTTTTTGACCCTGATAAACTTTTCCCTCCTACTAGTAGGAAATATTCAGTAATATTTGTTTCTTACTTTTCGTTCAAAGATGCAATCTGAATCTATAGGGAAGGAACAGAAGACGATTGGGAGAAAAATTTTGTTCCAGGAATAGAGGTAAACCAGTTTGTTGATTTTATGAGAATTTTGTGTCAACCAATGGAACCAAAAACTAGAGGGAAACTTAAATCTCCCACAATACCAAACATGGCAGAGCTACATCAGGCTGGAGTCAAGTTTAAGGTGGGAAAAAGCGAAAGTCTGTTTGACATAAAATTCTCTAGTGGGGTTCTCAAAATTCTGAAGTTGAAGAGTATCGGATTCGACAGAGCTGACATTCAGAAATCTCCTGGCTTTCGAACAATGTCACTGCAAGAACATGAATTACCTAACTAATTATGTTTTCCTCATGAAGCGTTTGGTAAGTTCATCAAAGGATGTGGAGCTGGTTGTTGTTGAGCATGGAATTGTTCAAAATTGGATAGGTGAGAACAGTGGGGTATCTACTTTGCTCAATAACCTTGACAGTGGGGTCATTGTTAGCAACTACTGTTATGCTACTCTATGTGATGAGCTGAACAACGACTGCAGAACTCGCAGGCACAAATGGATGGCAAATTTGAGGCAAAATTATTTTAACACACCGTGGTCAACTGTTTCTGTCATCGCAGCTAGTGTTCTCCTCAAACTCACCAAACAGTATGCTCTGTCATATCTATTATTTAAGCTTCAACCACCCCTAGTCTCTCCTTTGTATTCTCCCTACCGTTGAAAGTAGTCTAGTCTAGCTAGCAGGTTCTGGCTTCCTTAAAGTGGGTCGAAGAGATATTCGAATAAGAGAAAGTTTGTGTATTGTATGTCATTGTCACTCTGGCAAGTTGGTGGTAAGATCAGGTTTTGCTCAATCTTTTCATCAAGTTCTTTAACTTATTTGGAAAATGATTTGGAACTTAATGGCATGGGAATGTCTTTATGGTGCACCATTTACATGCTTACACCATACATCCTTCTATACATGTCTACTGGCCATTGTTACCTGGAAAAGAACAACCTCCAAATAACCTTTCAAGTTGGCACTCCAAAACTAAAACTACATCCACCATTTTCTCTTTTTCTTCTTCCAAAAGGCATCATCAGTAAAAGGGCCACGACTCCGCTACGGCAAAACATCAAACACATGGCGTGCACTTTTATTGCTTTCGCATATGACCCGCAGATTCAACCATTTCAGACGGCTTAATCGGCAATAACAAACGTAATAAGTAAGAATCATGAAGCTAGATCACAAGCTTGCCTACAAATTTGTGGGGTACGGAAGAAAGAGAGACGACAGTTAAATGCCCCGAAAGAAGCCATGAAGTGTTTGAAATTTGGACTCAAACTGAACTTTGTACACGGACTTGGGCCGGATCTTATGTTGGATCCATTATTGAGAAATGGGCTGTATTGGGCTTGAATTGCAGGCAATGACAGACCAACCCAGTACTAAATTATAATTTGTGAGTAGTTATATTTCTTAATCGTTTGATCAAACTAACTAATTTAATCCAACGGTTAAAGCGATAGGGTCTCATCTAAGGGCCTTAAGGCCCTCACTATAGAATTCCTGTATAATTTGTTCTCTTTTGTTTTTCTCCTTTTATTGGGAAAACGGGTTGCTTTTCAATTGGACAGAAAGAGAAGGCAACAAACTTTAACAAAATTGAACATGCTCGGCTTATAAAAAGTAAAACAAAATACCTTTAAAAAGCCAATTTTGCATCCATTGAACTGGATTAAAAAGTGCCCTTGTTTTTCCTACCATTGACCATCACAGTGTTGTTAAGTTCAAACATGTTGTACTTAATCCGGTTAATTGTCTCGTGTTGATTGTTTTTGGGACCCAATCGGCATTTAAATCATGTCAAAAGATGTTCATGTTCTTCTTTCACAAGCATGATGAGTCTTTCAATTGTCTTGTCCTTTGTTAAGATTGAAAAGTAATCAGAAATTATCCTCTATTTGGATGATGGAAAATAATTTGGAATTTAGCTAAAAGTCGGGAATTTAAAAGGAGAAATAGACAATTCACTTGTTTGGTAACTTAAGCACGAACTTTATTAAATGATACGCATAATAAAAATCATGGAAATTGCGACATCAAATTCTTGAGTTTAACTTCCACCATAATAAGAGTCATTTTACAATTTTAATAGTGTCATTTACAAAATTCGACATATATAAATCCAAGTACTGAAATTTTCAATTGCTAGAAATTGAAATGATAGAAATTTAAATTAAGTCATTTAGACATCTATGTAATTTTCAATTCCTTCATCAAAATGGAGGGTTATAGAATTCTCAAATTATAAGTATGCCAAATTTAACATCTCTTCGAATGTCATTTATTTCCTACAAGTAAGATTTTGTCCTGCATATCACGGATGAAATTATTTAATCAATATAGAAGAAAAATAGTGGAAACTAATAAATATTCTTTTTGTTCATTTTCACATGCAATAAGATTCAGATAAAGAAGAAGAAGAAAAAAATCTTAATAAGCAAGTTTTGACATGATTGAATGTAAGGTACTTCATGGCACTAGTTCACTAAAATCAACAAAGCATATATAAAAATGAAGTAACATAAAGCCAAGCTTAAAGCGAAACAAAGAATCTTGCTAAAAGCTAAATAATGGAGTGTAGTAGCAGACAATAATGAATGTGTTGTTGTTGCTTTTTGACCAATAAAATGTGCATTTTGCAGTACTTAAAAACCCAACCCCCATGAGGTCAATGAGGGAACCCACGAAAGGTGTTTGCTGAAAAGTTTGGGAATCCTATGTGAGTTTATGCTTTAAGTTAAAATATGTTCAATTAGAGAACTTTGTTTTGGAAGCTCATCATCAGATTTCTCAAGGTTAACCCCGTCCGTTAATCAAAGAATCGAATGTTAATTAGAATTAGAGAATAAGTGCTCTATTACTAAAATTATAAATTTTGTAAAAATAAAGATGAGTGCTCTAACATTGAAACTATAAACCCCATACTTAGTAAAAACCTTACTAATTCCGTACCAATCTTTCACCTTTTTTTTTTTTTCTTTTTTTTTTTTTCGATCATTGCTTTTCTTGGTTATTGCTGCATTTTCGCTGAATGAATACTTTATCTCAAGAGATTAATTAAGCATGAGAAAGGGCATATATGTCCAGCACATATAATAAATAGTTTTCATTTACTAATTAAGCATATATGCTCACTTAGTTAAAATGGAGTCTGTTCAGCAACAGGGTAGCCTAGAGGAAAATGTCTTGACTTGCAGATTAGCTAGTAGTCTTAAGTTCGAACCCTTACGGTACCTTTACAGTGTGTGTGAGAAAATCCTCACCCTCCAATATCGCTTGTATAAAAAATATAAATATAAATATAAATTGGAGTTTGTCAAGTTTCAACCTCCACTGACTGCTGCGACAAATGGACACGCATTGAACTTGAAAGATCACTTCCATAATGGATAGCAGTCCTTTAATCTTGAAAAGAAAAAAACACACAATTGAAATTCGAGTTTGAATTGTTGGACTTGATATTGGTTTCCGAAATATATATTGTGGAACATATATACATCTTTTATCAATGCTCCAACTCCCTTGCAAAGGGAAATTTCTCTAGAATTAGTTTTAATTCTTAAAATGTGTAAAGATAGAAGTTTTGAATTCCCTGTCCTTGGTGCGTTGTTTTAACCAAAAGATCTGGTTTATGGTCCATGCATGACGTGAACAGCTCCTTTGGTATATATTATTGCTTTGCAGATATCTCATTTGCAGTTTTTAAGTACTCAAATATATTCCTTGGACCACTCTTAGGATAAAAGCATTCTTGATACTAGGGATGGAGCATCATCCACCATATATCCACTTCTCTCTCTCTCTCTCTCTCTCTCTCTCTCTCTCTCTTCTCACCATTAGCCAATTAAGAACAAGGAAAGTAAATAATTACTTGCAGCTGCGGCAATGGTGCTTAAATTCTCCAAGACACAGAAAGAGATGATAAATTAGATTTAATACTACCAGAAAAACTACATGCCTATATAGTTCATATCATAAGAAAGCTCACAAAATGACAAATCATTTAGCTTTGTTAAAGTACTACTTCATCAAGTCTTCATCAGACACAATTCAAATTAAGCTCCTTAGAAAACAAAAGATAGAAACTGGAAATGAAGGAGAGGGGAAGGAAAAGAGAATTAAAAGAGAAAAAAAAAATATAGGAAGGTGGTCATCTGGCCCACTAAAGGAGTAGCTAGCTCAAGCCATTATAAGGGAATCATGTTCTTCTCTCAGTTCCTTCAGCAAAGTACAGCAGTACCTGAATATCATCAACATTTATATATTAGTTTACAAACCAAAAAAGAAAAAGCAAAATAATTTAATTAAGTAACTATATATTTTTATATATCTTATGTACATACTCACTGAAAATGATGAAAATTTACGAGTTAATATGGAGACTTGCCACCATTGTTGTCCCTTGGAGCATTGCATCTGAAACATTCCGTCCTGCTAGCGAAGTTGTGCTCATTGCACCCTGACCTGTCCAATTAATTCAACTATTACATATAGGTGCGTGTACTCATATATGTAAAAAATTTGCGAGCAATGTTTCGTGTATGTGTTGTATATTATGTTATATGAGAGATATGATCAGTAATGTGATCTGATTTATAAAGTAACCTTGTGCAAATCCAATCTCCGGATTTCCATCCGGAGCGACCAGAGCTACTTCCACCGCTCCCAAATCCAAACCCTCTACCCTCATAGCCGCCACCTCCGCCACTGGAAGATTCATCCTTGGACGCACCACACTTGAAGCAGCTGGAGCGGCTGGCAAAGTTATGCGCTGCACAATTGCCAATGGTGCAGTACCAGTCACCGGGACGGACATCCGGGCCAGTGGTGAATCCGAATGAACCACCACCTCCACCTCTTCCACCAAAACTTCCATACTCAACTCTCTCCCCACTTTTTGGCTCCCCGCACCTCTGGCACGAGTCCCTCCTTTGGAAGTTGAGATGGTTGCATGACCTACAGTTCCAATCTCCTGGCCTGCTCATGTTTCTTAATTTGAGCTCTTCTGGATTTCAGAGAATATATATTACCAACAAAAAAACAATATATTAGTTAGCTAAAATGCATCATTTAACAAACTTCAAGTTCATTAGGGAAAAATAAGCTACAAAAGCTCAAGAGTGAAGTTGAAAAGGCCTCACCTTGAGAAAGCAGAGTTGAATAGAAATGCCTGAAAAATTAAGATTAGTGGTGGAGGAATTTGGTGATTAAAGTGATGGGGTTGGGGAGGTTTTTATACTTGCTTAAGGGCCTCGAGAAACGAGTGGTGGATTGTACCCAGTAGAGATTTAGGGTGTGGTTTTTCTTTTTTGATATTCTCTTCATCACTTTGCTTCCTTGAACAATGGAATGTATATCACAAAAAAGAAAACCAAAATGGGAAAAAGAGATAAAGAAATATTGAAATGGGATTCTAAAGATACTAAAGAAAGAAAGAATTTGATGATAAAGCTTTAACTAGTGTACTTTAGGGTTTCCAGAGGTTGCAAATGCATGAACATATCCAAAAATTTCTTTTAGTTCCATAAATGCCCTTCTTTTTATCTATCCACCATGTACTCCCATAGCTAGAAATGGCTAGTTAGTTTGAATTTAATTAGCACTATAGGCTTGTAAAAAAATAAGAAATTAATGTTTTCTAACCAGATTGAGCAATCAAATTTGTCGTTTATATAAATATGTTCATGCCATCTAAATTTACAATTTGACAATATAGGTTTGTAAGCATATATTCTGGGATGGTCCCATGAGTTGTCTAACGTGGACTATATAGCCGAGGTGAGTTAATTTGTTTTACTTTTTTCCCTATAGTTATTATGTAGATTTAAGGTTTAGTCCAGTTCAAAATTAACAACCCACCTTTAAGGTAAATTTAGCTCACCTTATTTTGAAATTTTGGGTCCGTCTCTACATATATTACTCTAAAATATATAAAAGCAGAGAAAATGTGGCATGCTTTAAAGTGAGTTGGCAATGCTACACCCAAGGGCAGATCCACATAGGGGCAAGAGGGGTCAATTGACCTTTGCAAGCCCGGAATCCACCATTGGAGGCGAAGATGTTGACCTCTACAAATTGCCTATAAACTGCTTGATGAAATGCTCCAGAGGGTGCAACACACCAGCACAGCAGGCAAATTACCTTATTTCCATTTTCAACATTTAAGTAAATGTCTTTGTCCTTTTACTTTTATTTATTTTTATATCACTCCATTTACTTAAGTTTACATTGTAAATAAGGAAGTACCCCCCATTTAGATTCAAATAAAAATACTAGAAAATCAAATTCCCACCAAATCAAAATATGAAAAATCAATTTTAGTGCAAAATACGATTTATGCTAAAAATGATGGCTCATTAAGTCAATATATACTTCGTACTAAAATCCCATAAATCAAGTTTTCTCATTTGATGTGTAAGGAATAAAAGCCGCCAAAAATTATCTTGAGAAAATGATTATTCTGAAAAACTAATTTTCATACTTAGCCAATATTTTTACATAAAATAATTTTTCATGTATGATATGAATGCATGAAGGGACCTAAGGTCAATCTAGGTAAAAAGTCAATCCACAAAGAGTTTTATAAGAATAACCTAACTCTTACATATTGAAGAAATATTTGCTTGAATAAACTCCCCCTAAGACAGTACTCATAAGGGTCCAAAGTTTGAGAGCTAGAACCCAAAAGAAATGCAGATAAAGCTCAAAATCAAAACTACGATGAACCTAAAAAATGACGTAAATGCCCTAAAATGAGGAAGATTGCGCTAATATATGCCAGTTCTTATGTCAAATAGGACGAGACGCCTTGGGAGGCAAAGAGGATTGCGCTAATTTTTTTGGTTTATTATCACACTCTTAGATATATTTTTGGTGTATTGCCATGTGTGTCTATTTTTTGAAGTTGCAATTCTCTTTGATAATGAACATGAGTATTTTGTATGGTTTTATCTATTAACTATGAATTAGAGTATTATCGTTTCATTTCAATGGGTCTATTTTGTATAGAAATTTTTTTAACCTTTTACACGTTGACTCCCGGAATGAAAATTCCAGGATCCGCCACTCTACACCTTGGTTAAATGTGTTATTGTATGGAACATTTTTTTTACATAATTAAGAAGCAAGTTTCTGAGAAAATTAAGATGACCTTCATAATTTTCAGGCAATTTGGTTGGTGTGGGAGAGTCAAATTCCAGCCTTTTAAGATATTGTTTCCATCTAGCTCAATCATTCAGAAGAGATAGATACATATTACAGCAAATGATAGGGATGTTTTTTTTGGTCGAAAATGATAGGGATGTAATCACAATTCAAAGTTAAAAAGTATTGTTCCTTAATACAATGCGCAATTTGAAAAGCAACAAGGAAAACCATGTTGATTTGACTTTGTTAATTTATTCGTACAACAACTATCTATAATGTTCATGTCCCCACAAAAAGAAAATAGCATGCATTGTAACCTCTAAACACAGCATATAGCCATGCACCCCAATGTCTTTTAATTATTCTAATCTATGAACCTCATGAAATTCTTTTGACCGTTTGCATTTATTTAGGAGTCACCTTCCTTCTTGTTGGCTTTCTTGTTGAGTCAGGACTGGATAAGCAGGAACAAAATTCACTGTTTTCCTGCCAGACAAAATGAATATTCTTCACACATCAAAAAACCCTTAGGAGTGGTCAAGCCTGCTTTTCTGTAATTTTATAACCCCACATCCTAAGGGTGTCACTATACAAGGAAAAATGGTGGTTGCTTTTCAATTTTTCTTGAATATTCTTTCTTTGTACTTGGAACTACAAAAATTTCCTCTAAGTCAAAAGGGTTTTTAGGGTTACCACAATTTCTCTCCCCCAGCCCAGAAAAAAATTAAAACACAAAAGCAATTGATCCATCGTTTGGTAGCTTAGGGCCTTAGCGTACTACACATTAGTTGATAAGAACTGTATCAAACTGCGGAACACAGGATGTTGTAATTTGAGGGGATTCAATGTACTATCTCAGCATGTTAAAAGCAAAATATCGAATAGACTGCAGCTAATCTTACATAAAAATATGGTCACACTCTTGCATGTCAGCTGGTTTGCTAATTTAGAGAAGATATGTTACCGTTGCCCAACACATAGGCACATAGCTGAAGCCAAACACAAGCTGTTGCATGGCTAAAGATGTTCAAAGAACGTCCACATTAGTTGTATTCTGTGACCAAATTTTAATAATTGAGATCAGAAACATGGATTGGAGTGGAGGCTCAAAATCAAAGAAAGAAAGGGGAAATTAATTGGTAGAGTTTCGATAAAGATAGTCGAAGCTGATGATGATGGGAGAGGAGTCTTCGAGGTTCAAATTTTGACCGTCTTTTAATCTTTTTCTTTTTCTCACTAGTTGTGTACTGCAATTCATGCCTTTTTCACTGTCGTTTTTACTTTCCCCCCCGTCCCCCACCTTACTCGTCCTCACAAATCTTCATTTTGAATCTTTGAATAATTATGTGAAATAATAGAAAAGAAAATCCAATTATTATTATTTCAAGATTATTCACCACTCACCATGCCATTTTTTTTTTCTTGGGGAATGGTAAAGAAGGCTGTAGCAAACTGTGAAAAAGCAAAAACAAAGGAGGGGACTGATTCGATTCTCTCATTGGGAAATGCTTCCATGCATGACCATGACCAAGCCCAATACATTCCACCCAACGTATATATATATATGATCTTTTAGCTTTCTCTTTTTAAATACAATGTAAAACAATTCTGATTAGAGGCCATTTGAAGATGTTTGTGAACAAAGTATTAATGCAAATTCAATTTGTTTGCATTATCCACTTTCCCTTATATACCATTGGACAAAGAGATGGAACCTTGTACCTTTTGACCAATTTCAAATTTTACAAGCAACTTCTTGATTTGATTCTGAAAATAAAATAAGAAAACTTCAACAAATTATATGAGTATTGTTGAGAGTGCAAATCCCAAATCAAAGAATTTAGAAAATTTTAAACTTTTTTATTTATTATCAATTAATTTTGAGTTAAATGCTCGCATTTTAATATAACGATATCAATGCATACTATTCACGTAACCCACCCATAATAATGCTTAGAATTATTTTCCTTTTTAAAAAAAAAAAAAAAGTAACACAGATTTAGTAAACGAATGTGATTATCCAAACATAAAAATCGAGAATACTACAAAATATATATTTTATGTTTCTACGTAATGCGTGTTCGGTTGCATGCACGTGAGATGAGTGTGATGTCATCACACAATGATAAAAGTTACCTCTTTTCTTTTACTTTTTTAGTCCTCCAATATCTTTTACATTATGCTCTGAGAGACTACCCTAAAATGTCCACCTCTTTGATCTTTTTTTGCACGGTTTTCCACCCTTAACCCATCTCCAAATATCTTTCATCTTTACTACAGAAACGTTGCCCTTTCCGCTTTACAAAACAACACAAAATTCCTCAATTTCTTTTAATAAAAAATCTCCTCTTCTTTTGCCCGCTTTTTTTTCCACCAAGATGACTGTAACTTGGGATTAACTTGGAATAATTTTGTAAGGGGTTTGTAGTTATGATAGTTAAAAATAGTTACTCATGCACTCGAAATTATGTGTTCCAATCCCTCCTCACTCAGTAGCATTGCTTATGTCAAAAAGACAAAATGCAATAACTCTTTGTTTGTGATGTTATCATTGAGAATAGAGAGTATGACTAATTTCTGACCACCCAAAAAAAAAAGGGAGAGTATGACTAATTCTGTATCCAAGAAATATGGACTATTCTTTACCAAAATAAGAAGGGAACTATTTTTTAGTGGACTTGGATAGACCCATTTCAAAATTGATGTTGGTGCCAACCCATGATTGATTAATTTGGGCTCAATTCTTTTTTGGGTGCTAGAAGGCCCATGATTGTAAGAGACACTTGGGTATAATAAAGAAAAAATAAATGTGGAATTTCTTTTGATGCAAATGCAATAGCAAAAAAACTCTAAAACAGGCAGCGGGAAAAGCTGTAAATGAACTTGGTTATGAACAATTATGCCTTGGAAATTCTAGCTTGCTAGTAATTACTACCTGCCATCTACATCTGAAATCGTTATGTCATTTCTCGATCGATGTCTTTGCCTACTTGAAGATGAATCTGCATCAGTGGAACTTAATTGACTCAAAAATGCAGGTTCTTTTGGAAGAGGCAGAGCAATTGTTTCATTGCTTAGCATCGAAACAACATCTGACATGTTTGGTCGATCCATAGCTCTTTCTTGCACGCACAAAAGACCCATCTGAATGCATCTCGTAACTTCACTGCTTGAACATGAGGCACTCAATGTTGAATCCATCAACTCCATGCTCTTGCCTTCTTTCCAAAAATTCCAAGCCTAAAACAATCGAGTTTCACAAATCTTAGCAAACGTATAAAAAGTGATTAGATGTAGTTGTTTGTGAGGGGTTTGTTAAAGGTGCTTACTCTGCCTAGTAAGTTAAGAGAATGATCAGTTTCAAAGAAGGCTATGTTCTTCTTTCCACTTATGATCTCTAATAAGATCACCCCAAAGCTGAATACATCTGATTTTTCAGAAAAGAGGCCGTCCATTGCATACTCCGGAGACATGTAACCACTAACAATTAGATTAAAAAATGCATTAGACAATTTTGTACCAAAAGAAGAAGATAAAAAAAAACTAGGCAGCATGTAATTTACTTACAATGTACCTACAACCCGATTTGTTTTTCCTCTAGTGTCATCGTCCCCAAAAATCCTTGCCATGCCAAAATCTGAAATTTTCGGGTTCATGTCACTGTCCAACAGAATATTGCTTGTCTTTAAATCGCGGTGAATGATCCGTAATCTTGAGTATCTGTGAAGATAAAGAAGCCCTTGAGCAATCCCTTCAATAATGTGAAAGCGCCTTCTCCAATCCAAAAGTGCCTTTTTGGATGAATCTGCACCCAAGCCAATTCATCTCAAAATGTGAACAAAGATATAATGAAAATTGAAACATGTATAGAACTATAGATCATGGACCAACCAAAAATAAAGGAATCCAGGCTTCTGTTGGGCATGTACTCATAAATTAGTATACTTTCTTCTTCTTCAATGCAACATCCCAAAAGCCTAACCAAATTCCTGTGTTGGAGCTTACAGATTACTGAAACTTCGTTTTTGAACTCATTCAAGCCTTGCCTGGAAATTTTGGACAGCCTTTTCACTGCAAATTCCTGATCTTCTAGAGGCAACTTACCCTGCAGTTTCCATTATGTAAACATGTAGAAGTTTTACTAAGAAAATCTTGACAATGCCCAAAAAAAAAACACACACAAATACAATTAACTGATGGCTTGCCTTATAGACAGGCCCATATCCACCTTCCCCAAGTTTATTAGCCTCTGCAAAGTAATTTGTTGCATTCTTTATTGTGGAAAAACTAAAAAATGGCAAATCTTGATCCTTCTGTCTGCCCAGTTCCATGTTGCTTGCACCTCTAACTTCATCATGATGAATTGGTGACGCATTAGGGGAGCTCATTTGAAATAATCTCATATGATCAGAATCCGCGACGGCATCTCCTCTGCTTGCTAATTGATCTTCTGCTAAAATTACATTGACGTAAACGTCATTTAAGCCTGTTTAATTGCACTTAGCAATGAACTCAATCTTATGACAATCAAACTCAAACCTTTACGTCGCCTTCTCCCACGCAGATAATAGGATAAGGAGATTGTAATAAGAACCAAGAGGAATGCCAAAGGAAGCAAGACAGCCAGCCAGAGTTTCCACTTCTTGCTATCTTGAGAATGAACACAATGCCACCATTTTGTTTATGAAAATAAATACAATTTCTTGTACTCAACAAAAATTAAGTTGAACGAAATTTGCCTAAATTTTTTACCAACAATCCATGAGAAAAGCATGCTATGTTCTTACGTTGTGAATTTGAATAACATAATCAACTATTAGCACCTGTTTTTATAATATTTGAAATGCCATTCTAGATGAACTGGTAAGCTGTTAAATCATTTCAGATTTTTTGAGATTATATGTATAGATAGCCGTCCCACTCCCACATAAAGACAAACGAGTAAACCAAAGAATTCCAAAGCACCTAACACCTTCACATAATAAACAACATAATTATTGACTAAACTATGCACCAGGAAAAGAATTTATATTAATTGATTGTTGCAAAGGATCCCATCACACGGAAAAACGTCGTAATTTATTCGTTTTTATATATATAGTAAACAACCGTAATTCATGTAGTAAGTTATCTTCTTAATTTATCCTTATGGCTAGGAGTCAAGACTTGATAATATAAATAGCAAATTTAAAATAATAATAATAATATACTTTAAAATTTTCTTTTGTCTCATGATGTGATGTATGGTTGAGTAGATTATTATTTGAATGTACTGTTCGATTCATAATTCGACACACATAACATGTTACATTGTCATAAAAAAAAAAATTATTACACAAATGATACAATTCTTCTCCTCTGCGGTTAGTTGTACTTTTGAAATCTCTTTGAGTTGACGATTGAAAGAAGTTAATCAGTATAATTTTTTTTTGGATGTTTGGTCTTAATTCACTATTATAAGTATCCTATGTTGCCAGACGGCGAAAAAGAACATTACTCTATATTGTATAATTCAAGTAGTTGAATTCAAACTTACCACTTGGAGCACGACCCCGGATGTAAACAATCCCTGCCCCCTTCTCTATGATCTTCAACAGATCATGTTTGCTCCCAAAATAGAGTTGACATCCTGGCGGTTGTTCATTCTGAAGTGCAGCGAACGCAGTGCAAGAACAATTGGACTTGCACAAAGTTTCACACTCGGTAGTCCCCGTAGAAATGAAACCAGTACCACTGAAAGTAGATGGCAAAGAACCATTCATCTCATAAAACTTACCATCCCCACACTTGAACGGTATTGAAGTCAAGCACCTACCAGAATTACCACCGGCCGAATCGGCACACAAAGCATGAGGCCTAACAGAAATCTTCCCATCCACCATGAAATACTGGTCCAGGTTTCCGGTGGAAGCCATCACGAACCACATGAGGTCGTAGCTCCTACTGTGGCTAAAATTGTAGTAGGCCTCGTACGCATTAGCATGGTAGCTAAAAGTGTAGTCATTGCTATTATTGTTCTGCCCGGTTGAGTTGTCAAAAATAAACCGGATGCTATGTCCGTCCCAGGAAGCTATGTCCATTTTGGCTCCATCTCCTCGCCAAACCGAAAGCTTCGACAAGTCGTTGCCATCAACGGACAAGGTGAAGAGGCCTCGAGCTGGGTTTTGGGGGCTTGCCCAAGAAACAATAAGGTGAAAGCTGTGGCGGGTTGTGTTTAGGCCATACAACCCAAGTTTCATCCCAGGTAGGTATGTATCACTTGGAAGATCAAAACTTTGCCATATAATAGTACCTGTATGGTCAAAAGAATTAAAATACCATCGTTTTTCAAGGGTCTGAAAGTACAGAAGTATAAATTTTAATGTAACTAAAACTATAAGAATTTGAAGATATTTTTGAAATTTCAGACCATGCCTGTATCAACTTCTTTAAGGACAAAATTTCCAGTGTCAAGAAGTGTTGCACTTGTATTAGTAGTGGCCGCGGCCACACTTCCTGAATTGACTATCAACTGGACTTGTCGCCGGTCGGTGAGAACCAAATTCCCTGTCCGGATTTGAAGGAGGCCGGATGAATCCAATATGGGATTTTCCCGGTCAAGCCAGACAACCTTGCTTCGATCTGCTGTGAACCAAATTCCCAGATAGTGATAGCCCGAAAAGTTTTCGCTGAAGAAGCCAAGCTCGAAAAGTCCACCGGATGAGACCAGGGTTTGATTGTCTCCCAACGTGTCCAAAGATGTGAGTGTGTCCGTTGCAGGATAAGAAAATGAAAAGAAGGTAAAGAATGATATCAAGCAAACAAGAGAGAGGTTAAGCATTGTCACTGTAGAGTTAGAGAATTGGTACAAAGACAATGAGTTAGAGAGGTCTAGATGGAGACACAGCTAGGAGCTAGCTAGCTAGCTTTTTATTTTCTAATTAAGTATGTATAATATGTTTTCCTGTATTCTCATTGACGCAGGTTCATTATAGTCAACTATTTCTTAGTTCTCAAGCCAGATATATATTTGATGATCTTCCATTTCCTTGTCATCATATAATATATATATATATATATATATATATCCGTTGAAAGTTTGAAAGATATATAATGTGAACTCCTGGAGAGTTCTAGGAATAAATCATCAATTCGAAAAATGGATGAGAAGCCAGATGCTTTGAGAGTCCCCTAAGCCTTGGTGGGAAGTCGAGATTGGGGACATGACTATTTCAATTAAAATAGATAACAATTTAATCAATAAACTAGTTAAGTTTAGGTGGACAAATTAATTAAATTTGAAAAAATTAAACATTTATCCAAAGTTCAATCATACTACACCAAACACAGGATAGGAGTAAGACGTGTGCATTCGAGTGCAGTCCCGATCCTATCCAATCCAAAATAACAATCATGTTTGCATATGAAGCATGAAGCACTTCATTGTGTACTTGGTCCTGTTCAGACAAGGCTTGGTCATTAACAACTTTGTTGCCTGGGAAAATCCATTTGCTACCTTCCATCTACTTCTGAAATCGTTATATCATATCCAGAGTGACGTCTTTGCCTACTTGAAGATAATTCTGCATCACTGGATCGACTCAAAAATGCAGGTTCTTTAGGAAGAGGTAGAGCAATTGTTTCGTTGCTTAGCGTTGAAACAACATCTGACATGGTTGGTCGGTCCATAGCTCTTTCTTGCACACACAAAAGACCCATCTGAATGCATCTGGTGACTTCAGTGCTTGAAAAATAATTCCTCAATGTTGGATCCATCAACTCCATGGTCTTGCCTTTTTTCCACAAATCCCAAGCCTACAACAATGAATTCAAAACACTGTAGCAACAAATATACAAACACATACAAAAACGGATTGGATATACTTGAGTGGTTTGTTAAAGATGCTTACTTTGCCTAGCAAGTTTAGAGATTGATCAGCCTCAAAGTAGGATACACTACTACAAAAAGTGAAAAAGACGACCAGAAAACAACGACGGTCTAAGTGAAAACCGTCGTGGTTTATAAAAAGACGACGGTTCTAAAAACACCGTCGTGTAATACAACCTTAGACAACTAAAAAATGGAGTTTCAAATGGCTGTTCAAAAACAACGACGTACATAATTAAACAACCGACGTCTATTTGAAACAGATTTCCGCAGTGTAAAATCAATGCCAACAAAGAACGGCAGAAGTTATGAATCGACCGACGTAGAAAGTAAAGACGACGATTTCAATAAAAACTGCCGTTTTTACTCATAAAATAACACGACGAGGTTTTCGTATAAGACGCCGTATAATTACAAACAAATCCACGGCTTTAAAATACAAAATATCGCCGTATTAAATTAATTTACAACGACGGAAAATATAAATATATCGACGTCATTCTCGTATAGTTCTACTACGTTATCTTTAAATCGTACAATAAAATTTATCGTCGTATTTATTCATTTTATACGTCGTACCTTTAATTTTAACGGTCGTCTTAATAAGAATTTTTGTTAACAATTTTTTTCTTTGATTTTCTTATCCTACGTCGGTAGATCTACTTAATGACAAGAATTGAAATAACCACGACGGTTTATATAGAACACCGCCGACATAATCAGTTTTGTCTGAGATCCCAAGGGTTACGAAATCTTACCAGATGGAACTCTGTTCCACATCATAATCTTAACAGATGACACAGATTTGCAAATATTGCGTCGTGTTAGTTTACAAATTCTAGAACATTAATTTCCCTCATTTTAAATTTCCTCGGGAAAGAAAAATCTATTTATCACGCTTTGGAATTGAAAACTAAAACTGAAAGAATACGGGAAAAAAAACTCCATTTATAATTTAAAATTAAAATCCACGTCGGTTGTAGTACACTTAACGACGTTTAACAAAATAATCTACGTCGGTAATTATAAATCTACCGCCATCGTAACTTAATATAGACGACGAGAAAAGACGACGGTAGAACAGAAAACCGCCGTTGTTTCATTTTCTTTAACATATCTTTCTGCAGGACTTGTGTAGTTCAAAGCATTGACAATGTCTTCATCATATCTCCCAGAAACTACTGATTCAATTGCTCATGCTTTAGAGGCCATCTGAAGCCATTTCTATTCTTTATCGCATTCTTGAAACCCATCTTCTTCTTCTGAAGCTCTACGGATAAAGGAAGAGGCTATCACAATAAATCCGACGGATCTTCTTAGGCAAGAAAATCAAGCAGAGGATCAGGCACATCTGATCTTCAGATTTCCCTGAGAAGCGAACTTTCCTTCGACAGCGAGTGGAGGCCAGGCTTGCATCTCTTTTGATGGAAAGCAAGGAGTATTCAGAAGCACTAAGTGTCCTATCAGGCTTGATCAAGGAAGTGAGAAGGCTAGTTGACAAGCTTCTTCTTGTGGACATATATTTGATGCGAGTAAGCTCAATTTCTCTTTGAGAAAACATCCAAATTATTATCTTTGAGACATGAGAGACTGAGAGAGGAAGAACTTGGAACCTTAAATGTAAACCGAACAAACAAACCGCCGTTTAAATTGTAAAATCAACGTCGGTATGATCGACGTATATTACAGAAATCCACGTCGGTAAATTAATAAAAACGACGTGTTAAATAATATACCATGACGCGAGTTATTACTTATGTACTTTAATTTTTGAGTTTACTACGACGGTACCTACAAACTACTGTCGTATTTATTTACCACGTCCGAAGTTAAATGTACCGTCGTATTTTGTAATTTATACGTCGTAGTTATATGTAACCGCCATATTATTTTTTTGAAATGGTTTTATATGTAAGCAACTTTTCGTCTACTTGACTTACACATTTGTTGTTTTTATATTCTTATTTTATTTAAATCTGTCATCCAAAAAAGAAACTTTACATATTGCAGAATATTAATTTCCTTCGTTTTAAATTTCCTCTGGAAAAAAAACTCTATTTATAACGCACTGTAATTGAAAAATAAACTGAAAGGTCACGGGAAAAAAAATTCTATTCATAATTTAAAAATTAAAATCCACGTCGGTTATATTAAACATAACGACGTTAAATGAAATGATTCCACGTCGAATGAAAAATATTGCGTCGTTTTAGTTAAAAACGACGTAGTTAAATGTAACCGCCGTATTATTTTTTTGAAATGGTTTTATATGTAAGCAACTTTTCGACTTACACATGCACTGTTTCCAAACCCGATTAAAAATTTCAATCTCCCAGAGAAACCTTTTCGTCTTTTTTCCTTGTCAGAGCATTGTCAGAGTTTCTCATCGTCTTCCTCTCGTCTTCTTCGTCGTCTCTGAACTTAAACATCGATCATCTTCCTCTTGCTTTCATTGCACGCAAAAGGTAAGCTTTCATTTTCACTATTTTGGTTACTGTTTTGCATGCTCATACGTTTTTTGTTTGAAAAATCTTTTTACCTTTTTTCTGGCCAAAATCATTTTACTTCTTTCCAAGTTTGATAAAATATACAGACAAAGAGAGAAAGTTTCCAACTTTGAAGACAACTACATCAACTAAATAAGACGACGGTAGACCACGACGGTTCGTCAGTTGTTCTAGCGTCGTCTGAAAATTGACAAAGTTGTTTTTAAAATAATAGTCTTTTTTTATATGCTTGTTTAATTGCAGGTTTGATTTCGCTGAACAATGGTTTTTGTTTTTCCCTTATTTGATAAAATATAAAGAAAAAGAAACTAGGGTTGGTATCTAATATAGACGATAAAATATAAATAATAGTTTACCACGACGGTGTATTACTATTGACGTCGTGTGAACATATATACCACGACGTTATATAAATAATGGTTTTAAACATTTATTACGTCTGAGATTATTTCATTGCGTCGTCTAAAATCATATCATACGTCGTATTTTTTTAATACCGTCGTTTGTGTTCTTAATGTTTTCCTGAAATATTTTCACTTGCAGTTTTGTCTGTTAAAATGGTTTCTCAACAACAAACTAAGGATTCTGGCTCCAAGAAGCTTGGAATGGTAGCTCCTCAAGATAAGTCTTCGAAGGAGATGAAGTCTTCGAAGAAGATGAAGTTTGCTTCATCATCTGCTGAGACAGAACAAACCAGCCAGACAACAATCTCAGATGATTCAAAGACTGGTCGAGGTATGAGCACAATGCCTCGTGTTGTGAAGAGAAAGCTTCAGAAACTGAGGCCAATTGTTGAGTACAATAAAAGGGGGAAAGGTGTTGGCCAAGCACATATTGAGATGCAGTCGTATATTGGTGTGTTGGCACGCTCCAGGATCCCACTTGTGGACAAGAAATGGTCCCAAATCCCCAAGGATATAAAGGAGCAGATTTGGGAAGCAGTTGACATGGCTTTTGTCGTAGGCCAAGGGGGCAAGACCTCTGTTTTAGCTTCTGCTTCCAAGAAATGGAAGGATTTCAAGTCTACACTAACGAGGCATTATATCCTTCCATACACCAATGACAGGGAGAAATTAAGCCAACCCCCTGAAACATATAAATTCATAGAGAAAGCACAATGGGATGCCTTTGTAGCTTCAAGGCTATCCAAAGATTTTGAGTCTGTGCATTCTCAACATGCACAGATTAGGGAGAAACTCGAGTACAATCATCGATTGTCTCGAAAAGGATATGCTGGATTGGAGGATCAATTGGAGGAAACCATGCCTGGGGTAGAAATTGATCGATCTACCTTATGGAAGAGAGCTAGACAGGACAAACATGGTAACATCCCTGATCCAAAGGTGGCAGAGAAAGCAAAATTAATTGTAAGCCTACTATCACTCTGTTTTAAATTTTTATTAAACTGTGAATTATTCTTATTACGTCGTATGTTATATTTTCGTCGTGTGAATGATATTACCACGTCGAAAAGTTTTTAAAAACGTCGTTAAAGGTCTAAATAGGAATCACTACTATGTTTTCTGTAATTACAGCATAAGACGTCGGTGGTTCATTTTCGCGTCGTGTGAATGATATTACCACGTCGAAAATTTTTTAAAAACGTCGTTAACGGTCTAAATAGGAATCACTACTCTGTTATCTTTAATTATAGCATAAGACGTCGGTTGTTTATTCATTTCGTCGTTTTAAATAAATAACCACGTCGGTATAACTACCGTCGTGATAAGTTATAATAACGTCGGTTTATACGTTATTGCGTCGTGTGAAATTATATAATACGTCGTTTGTACATAAATAACCGTCGTGTGTTTTTTTGTTTATCTTTTTTTAGGATGAATTGCAGAAACAAGTCTCGGAAGGCAAAGTCAGAGTAGATGGCAGCAATGATGTGCTGACCATGGCTTTGGGCCCCGAGCATCCAGGCAGACTGAGGGGAGTTGGTGCTGGTGTTTCCCCAAGGCAATATTTCAATTTGCCCAAACCACAGAGGGTGAGCTTTGACGACCGTTTGAAGGACAGTTTAAGAGTTCTCCTTCAAGAAGAGACTAAAAAGATGGAGGTTAAGGCAAGGGAAGAGGCCTTAAGGATGGAGGCTAGGACAAAACAATTGGTAGAGGCTGAGAGGGAGCATTTCCTGAGTCAGCTTTCCCAATTAATTCCCAATTTTGATCCAAGCATGCTTAAACCAAGAATTAGCCAAAGCCCCAAAAATCCAATGTCTGACAAAGCTAGCTGCTCTGGAGGTGATGTGAGATCCCTACATTTGGAGGATGATACTGCCAAAATGGGGAAACATCAGCCAGATGAAGAGAAGGAAGAAGAAAAAAGAGATGAAGAGAAGGAAGAAGAAAAGGAGAAAGAAGATGAAGAAAAGCATGACGACAAGGTATGTTCACATAACTTTGCCTTTTTTATTTGTTTTTCAAAATTTCAGACGTCGATATTTTTATTTAATCCGTCGTTTGTTTAAAACTTAGACGGCGGAATTTTTTTAAGACGTAATAAAATATTTAAACGACGGTTTTTGCACCGTCGTTTAAATGGTTTCAGACGACGCTTTATTCATAAAACCGTCGTCTTTATTGAATTACCACGACAGTTTTTTCACCGTCGTTTAAATACTTTTAAGACGACGTTTTATTACTTAAACCGTCGTCTTTATTGAATTACCACGTCATTTTTTTTATTTCTTTAAACAGGTTATTGAAGTTGGTGCTTATTCAAAAATGGAGGCGCCATCTTCTTTAAAAACCCTTTGTCGTTTTGTGGAAACGACACTCCTGCCTGAGGATAAGACAGTCCAATTTACAATTGATAAGGAGGTGTTTGGTGGTGAGCGCGATACCTTCCTCCTGCCTGAAGATATTACACAATTTGCAGGCATGGAAGAAATTGGAGCTACTGTATTGGCTGTATATATGAGGTTTGTACTTCTAAAATAATAACTCGTTGGTTTATATATTGCGTCGTCTTAACTAACTAACCACGTCGTCTTAACTAACAACCGTCGTGATAAATATATTATAACGTCCTCATCTATTTCAGTACGTCGTGTGAAATATTATAATACGTCGTTTTTTTATACATAACCGTCGTGTTTTGTGTGCTGACTTGTTTATATTATTTTATTTGTTTAGGTACTTACACGATGTTTTGAAAAAAGCCAATATGTGCAGTATGGTTGGCTTTATCGACCCTGCTACAGTTAGTGCCAACTCTGGCACAATAACTGAAAGATCACGACTCGTAGCAGCTCGACTTCAGAAGACAGACGGTGAACAGATTTTCATGATGCCTTACAATCCAGGGTTAGTCTCCTTAGGATTTTGTTTTTAAGATTTTCAATAAATGACAGCTTATAAACTAACCACGTCGGTGTTTTATTTTATTTAGTCGTTTGAAACTACTAACCACGTCGGTATTTATTTATCGTCGTGATAAATATATAATGTCGTCGTTAGCTACTTTACTTCGTCGTGTGAAATACTATAATACGTCGTTTTTGTAAATAACCGTCGTTTTTATATTAATTTTGTGCAGCCGTCATTGGATTTTGCTGATTGTAAGAGCAAAGAGAGAAACCGTCTATTTTCTGGATCCTCTGCCAGGAAATCGTGTGGTCGATGAAGAGGCCAAAAACATCGTGAACAGTGCTTTAAAAATATATAATACCCACATAGCCCGAGCAGGACGTAAAAATGTAATTTGGAAAACTCTCTCAGGCACACCAAAGCAACCCAGCAATGTCGAATGCGGGTATTATGTAATGCGCTTCATGAGGGACATTATCATGGATCCTTCCTTGGGGTTTGAGAATAAGGTAAGAAGAAATTACCTTCATACATTTCACGTCGTTTTTTGTATTATCAACGACGGTCGTGTAAAATTAACGTCGTTGAATGGATATACTACGTCGGTTATGAAAAATATCGTCGTCTGTGATTGAATTTCTTTTTATTTATAAACCCTAATAGTCATTGTTTATGCAGTATGCCAAGGGAAACCAGGAAGCTTCATACCCCCAAGAAGCCATTGATGAAGTCCGGAATGAATGGGCAGAGTTTGTTTTCCAAATTATTAAACAGGGCAATTATTGAACACTTGATATTTATGTATAATGTACCAATTTTCTCTATAATATGTAATGTAAAAATTTGTTGAGGTTTTCTTAAATTAAAAAAAAAAACAAACATACAAATTGCTTAACCGACGTGTAATACTTTTCCAACGACCTAATAAAGTCAATAACCGTCGTATTTTGTTGTTGCGTGTTTTAAACAAATACGACGTAAAAAAATAGTTAGACGACGTTCTTTGAACAATTGAGTCGTTAATGGTTTACAATATCTTCAATTTCTTAAGGGTTCAGGGTATAATCGACGACGTTTATGTAACGACTGCGGTTAAGTCGTAAAATATATATTTTACGTCGTATAGTTAAATAGCCGCCATGGTTTCTCATTTTAACGACGTCATTTTAACGACTTAGTAGTCTATTACAATTTACAACGTCTACAATTTATTTAACACCGACGTGGTTTGTTGTATGGTAAGAATATTTTATTATTTTTATATCAAAATATTCAAAATAAATATAAAATAAATCAGAAAATTGAAAAGTCAACTCCTATGAAGTCATTGATATATTTTCTTCCACATAAACCTTGAAAAAATTCATTTTGAATAACAAAAATTTAAAATGACCATCCAAAACAAAATTGTTTTGATGAGTCATAAAATCACTTCTAGTTTTATGGTTTAGGGTTTAGAGTCTAGGGTTTAGAGATTAGGGTTGTTATTTATTGGGGTTTATTTTTAAAGTATAATTTTTGGGTAGTCTATGTTATATGTTAGGCTTTAAAACCATAAAACCTTTTATAAACTTAATTTTTTAAATTGTATAATTTAATTTTATGGGTTTAGTGTATTAATTTTTAACGACGGTGGTTGGGTCGTGGAATACATATTTTACGTCGTACAGTAAAACATACGACATGGTTTACGCTTTAAACGACGTTATTTTAATATGTAAGTCGGTTTATATAATTTACAACGTCTTTAATTTCTTAACACCGACGTGGTTTTTCAGTCGTCGTTATATAAAAAATTCAAAATAAATTTAAAATTAATCCGAAAAATGAACGGCCTTACGTTCTTAATCCGAAAAATGAAGTTTCCGTCGTGGAATATTAAATTTACGTCGGTACTTGTAGAACTTTCGCCTTGGTTTTTCTTTCGACGTTTTATAACGCGCGCGCTCTAAAAATTTTCGCGCGACCTAAATTTTTTTAGATTTGGCTCTTATTCTTATACTTTGATCCCTGAAACCTAAAATTTCAGATTTCACGCGACATAACATTTCGCTCTCTCACTTCTGCTCTAATTAAAAGTTGCACTCTCCAGGCTCGTCGAATCTGTGAGCTCGTCCAACCTGTAAGTACAAACCCTATCTTCCCCTTGTAAATTCATTGAATGATATTAGGTTGTTTTGTTAAAGGTTTTAGGTATATGCTTTGCGATCTGTTAATAATGTGCTTATAGGTATGGGTTCATGGATTTTCTGTTTAATGGGTTCATGACAAGATCAAATAAAGGTGTACTTTTGCTGGAAATCAACACAAAAAGACACATCACCAACTTCCAAATGATTTCCAGCAAAAGGACACCTTTATTTGATCTTGTCATTTTCCGCTCTGGAGAAGGTGCAAAGTGCACCAATGCTTATAGGTATGGGTTCATGGATTTTCTGTTTAATGGGTTCATGGATTACATTATCTGTTATGTTGAATTGGGAATGGATTTAATTTTGTCGTATCTTTTAATCACCCTATGTTATGTTGAATTGGGAATGGATTTATTGTTTTCATGCTTGGTTTCATGTATATGTTGGTTTCTTGCTTGGTTTCATATATATGTTGTGTTCTTAATGGGTTTTGTGTTCTTGAAAATAAACTGAGACACGACGAATTTTAAGGCGTACGACGACGATTACACGACGGTGTTTTTAAACTACCGTCGTTGTATTACTTATACACGACGGTTTTTTCATAAACCGTCGTTTGTATTACGTATAATAGACGACGTCTGTTGAAAATCCGTCGTCTATATATGCCAAATACGTCTGTTTTTGATTAAAACCCGTCGTCTCTGTTGTTTATTACTTGCGATTAGATCATTGTATAATCTGCTATAGTGATGGTCATTGCCTGTATTTTCACTTTATTATAGATAATAGGTTATAGTGTCGGAGATGGATAAGTCATGGATGCACTCGGATAGAAGATCGAAGGCATATGAGTTTGGGGTGGAAGCATTTTTGAACTTTGCTGTAGAAAATCTTCTAACTACAACACATATCCGTTGTCCATGTGTTAAATGTGTTAATTTGAAGTTGTTTGGGGTTGGAATTATAAGGGATCACTTATACTTTAATGGAATTGACCAAAGCTATAAGAATTGGACATTTCACGGAGAACCTTGGGAAGCAACTACTAATGCTAGCAGAAATGTTGAAGAAGATGATGGCCATAGTAGGTACAGTTTTGTGTCTGAAGAAATTGATATGGATGATAATGATTTTGGTGATTTTGGTTCGGATCCGTATGAGTTTGCCAATGTGATTGGGGATGGAGATCAACCAGTGTACCCTGGTTGTAGAAAGTACACGAAGTTATCGGCATTAGTGAAGTTGTATAATTTGAAGGCAAAACATGGGATGAGTGATGTCTGTTTTACAGAATTATTGATACTTCAAGGCGATTTGCTTCCAGAAGGAAATACAATACCAACCTCCATGTATGAGGCTAAAAAGACTTTGTGTGCATTGGGGCTGAGTTATGAGAAAATGCACGCATGCCCCAATGATTGCATCTTGTATAGGAAGGAGTATGAGGATTCAACTAATTGTCCTACTTGTGGTATCTCAAGGTAGAAGGAAGGCAAAGATGCAATCTTGAAAGAGGGTGTGCCAGCGAAGGTGGTGTGGTATTTTCCCCCAATTCCAAGGTTTAAAAGGATGTTTCAATCACATGAGACAGCTAAGAGTTTGACTTGGTGGCATGTTGCTAGAAAATCAATTGACGGTCAGATGTCTCATCCGGCGGATTCCCCGTCTTGGAAACTTCTTGATGATAAATGGCCTGAGTTTGGTAATGAGCCGAGAAACTTGAGATTGGCTCTTTCATCTGATGGA
This sequence comes from Prunus persica, assembly GCF_000346465.2. NCBI lineage: Eukaryota > Viridiplantae > Streptophyta > Magnoliopsida > Rosales > Rosaceae > Prunus > Prunus persica. The sequence goes on along the minus strand of NC_034009.1, from coordinate 39,412,197 downwards.
TTCAATCCCCACAGTTCTCTAAGTAGCAGATATAGTTGTTGGCCGGTTATCTTAGTTACATATAATCTCCCTCCATGGCTGTGCATGAAACGAAAGTTCATGATGTTAACCTTATTGATTTCCGGTCCTAAACAACCCGGAAATGATATAGACGTCTACTTGGAGCCTTTGATTGATGATTTAAAATCCTTGTGGGTTGGGATTAGAGGAGTGTATGATGCACATAATGGAGAATACTTTACACTCAGAGCTGCATTAATGTGGACAATTAATGATTTCCCCGCCTATGGAAACTTATCTGGTTGTGTTGTTAAAGGATATAAAGCTTGTCCAATATGCGGCGATGATACACCTAGTCACAGGTTGAAAAATGGCCACAAAATTTGTTACATTGGGCATAGAAAATGGTTACCAATCAATCATCCATATAGGAGGCAACGTGCAGCTTTTAATGGGAAACCTGAATATGGCATACCTCCAGAGCCATTAACCGGAGAAGAAGTGCTGCATATGGTTGAAAATGGTGACAGAGTTTGTTGGAAGAAGAAATCAATATTCTTTGATCTCGAGTATTGGAAATACCTTCCTGTGAGGCATGCCCTAGATGTTATGCACATTGAGAAGAATGTTTGCGATAGTATCATTGGTACATTGCTGGAGATCCCTGGAAAAAATAAAGATGGGATTGCTGCTCGATTAGATTTATTGAACATGGGGGTCAAAACTGATTTGCAACCCGAGTATGGAGAAAGACGTACTCGTTTGCCTCCTGGGCCTTGGATTTGTCA
>NC_034009.1:39405462-39407356 GCF_000346465.2 Prunus persica | reverse complement strand
TCCTATGCTCTGCACTTGTCGCCGGTCCGTGAGAATCAAATTCCCGGACCGGATTTGAAGTAGGGCGGATGAATCTAATAAGGGAAAGTCGCGGTTACCAACCCAATTAAACAACGTTGCTTGGATCGGCTGTGAACCAAATTCCCAAATAGTAGCCTGAAACACTTTCGCCGAAGAAGCCAAACTCGAAAAGTCCACCAGATGAGACCAGGGTTTGATTGTCTCTCAACATGTCTGAAGGCGTACGAGTGTGTCTGTCGCAGGAGATGATGAAAAGAAGCTAAAGAATGATACCAAGCAAAGAAGACGAAGAGACAAGGCCATTACAGATCAGAGGAGGAGGTAGTTAGCTATTTATTTTCTACTGTGTCTATACAATATATCATATTTTCCTGCCTATTCTTATTGATGCACAGGTTCATCATTAGTCAACTATTTACAACTATTTATTTTGAAAGGAAATATATATGCATATACATGGTGAGCTTCAAGTGATGATCGCTCAAATAATTCTCGTAGGGTCCATCGTGCATTATATTTCAATAATGAAAATGAGAAGAGAGAGCTTAAGCATGGTCATTGCGGAGTTAGAAATTGGTGCAAAGACAATGAATTAATTTGCTTGTTACTTATTCTGAAAGGACAGATAAGTTAATTAGCCCCCCCCATTTCTTAAATCTCAAGTCTTCCACTTCCCAGACATATATAATTCGTTGAAAGTTTGAAACATATAAAATGTGAACTCGTGGAGAGAATTCCAAAGCACCTAACACCTTCACATAAACAACATAATTATTGACTAAACTATGCACCGGGAAAAGAATTTATATTAATTGATTGTTGCAAAGGATCCCATCACACACGGAAAAACGTTGTAATTTATTCGTTTGTATATATATATACATATAGCAAACAACCGTAATTAATGTAGTAAGTTATCTTCTAATTAGTTTATCCCAAGAAACAATAAGGTGAAAGCTGTGGCGGGTTGTGTTTAGGCCATACAACCCAAGTTTCATCCCAGGTAGGTATGTATCACTTGGAAGATCAAAACTTTGCCATATAATAGTACCTGTATGGTCCAAAAGAATTAAAATACCATCGTTTTTCAAGGGTCTGAAAGTACAGAATATAAATTTTAATGCAACTAAAACTATCAGAATTTGAATTAAAATATTTTTGAAATTTCAGACCCTGCCTGTATAAACTTCTTTAAGGACAAAATTTCCAGTGTCATGAAGTGTTGCGCTTGTATTAGTACTGACCGCGGCGACACTTCCTGAATTGACTATCAACTGGACTTGTCGCCGGTCGGTGAGAACCAAATTCCCTGCCTGAATTTGAAGGAGGCCGGATGAATCCAATATGGGATTTTCCCGGTCAACCCAGACAACCTTTTTTGGATCTGCTGTGAACCAAATTCCCAGATAGTGATAGCCCGAAAAGTTTTCGCTGAAGAGCCCAAGCTTGAAAATTCCACCGGATGAGACCAGGGTTTGAATGTCTCCCAATGTGTCCAAAGATGTGAGTGTGTCCGTTGCAGGATAAGAAAATGAAAAGAAGGTAAAGAATGATATCAAGCAAACAAGAGAGAGGTTAAGCATTGTCATTGTAGAGTTAGAGAGAGAATTGGTGCAAAGACAATAATGAATTAATGAAAGCTTTGAAGGTCTAGATGGAGACACGGCTAGGAGCTAGCTAGCTAGCTTTTTATTTTCTAATTAAGTATATATAATATGTTTTCTTGCATTCTCATTGATGCAGAGGTTCATTATAGTCAACTATTTGCTTTTTATTTATTCTGAAAGAGAGATAAGTTAGCCCCATTTCTTAGTTCTCAAGCCATGTATATATTTGATGATCTCCTCATATCATTATCCGTTGAAAGTTTGAA
>NC_034009.1:39393902-39405332 GCF_000346465.2 Prunus persica | reverse complement strand
TAGGTGAAATGCGTTAATTACACATCTCTGTACTTAAAAAAAAAGTAGTACTAGCTACATTGAATAAAAGACAACCAAATATTGAGTATGAGCATGTGAATTCTCCAGAAGTACATACTGCAGAAAAGTTTACTTACAATGTACCAACAACCCGATTTGTTTGTCCCCTGGTGTCATTATCCCCGAAAATTCGTGCCATGCCAAAATCAGATATTTTTGGGTTCATGTCACAGTCCAACAGAATATTACTGGTCTTCATATCGCGGTGAATGATCCGTAATCTTGAGTATTTATGAAGATACAGAAGACCTTGAGCAATCCCTTCTATAATGTTCATGCGCTTTCTCCAATCCAAAAGCACCCGTTTGGTTGAATCTGCACATGATTGAAAAAAAAGTAATGAAAACAGGAAAAAGGTTTTACAAGATCAACATGAAACCTATACAGAACATGTCAAAACTAGCTCAGAAGATCTTATTGGACAAACCGAAAATGAAAGAATCCAGGCTTTTGTTGGGCATGTACTCATAAATTAGTATACTTTCTTCTGCTTCAATGCAACATCCCAAAAGCCTAACCAAATTCCTGTGCTGGAGCCTGCAAATTACTGAAATTTCGTTTTGAACTCATTCAACCTTGCCTGGAAATTTTGGACAGCCTTTTCACTGCAATTTCTTGTCCTTCTGGAAGCAACATGCCCTGTAGTTTCCATAACGTGTACTTGTTGCAGTAAGATTTTGGGAATGTCAAATAAAAATTGTCATTATCAGCTACGTAAATTAGGGAGTTAACTGATGGCTTGCCTTATAGACAGGCCCAAATCCACCTTCCCCAAGTTTATTGGCCTTGGCAAAGTCACTTGTTGCCGCCTTTATTGTAGAAAAACTAAAAAGGGGCAATTCTTGATCCTTCTGTCTGCCGAATTTCTTGTAAATTGCACCTCTAACTTCATGATATAATGCCTTCTCGTCTGGCTTGATCTTCTGGTTTCAACATGAGAGATATGAAAAATCATTGATAGTTTCAGATATATTCTCATACCTACTGTCAATCCCATGTGTAACAGCATATGTTGTTAAATCTAGAGAAGTTAGTTACCATAATGATCCCTATTTATTAAGAAATTTATAAGATATTAAGAGCATATTCATACCCTTGCACCCAAGTTCGAGTCTCCTTCCTTGTAGATTAGATTAATTTAGAATAATTTAGACTATCACTTGTATTAAGAAAAAAAAAATTATTTCTTATCAGACAACATATATATACCCTTGATAAAGTAATAGTATAACGTATGCATCTTCATTCGAGGAACCTACATTATCAACTTGAAGATACGAAATATCAACATTTTTCTTTTAACAGTACTATGGCCCCGATTGGGATTGTCTTTTTTTGGCTAAAAATATGCTTCACTTAAAGTTAAGCAGTTTAAGTAGTTTGATAAAAATAAAATATCATGATTATTTTAAAAGTAATGGCCTTCTGAAAGCAGCCTCTAGGTTGTTTTTCAAATATGTTTTCACAAGAAGCAGATAAGAGCCTTTAATGAATTTTTTCAATTCCCATGATACCATCATTAATTCTTAAAAATGACATCATCTACCACCATCACTACCTCACCTCCACCTTCATCACCACCACCACCACCACCACCACCTCCACCACACACGACCACCACCTCCACCTCACCTCCACCACCACCACCACCGTCACCTCCATCTCCACCTCCACCTCTACCATCACCACCACCTCCACAACCACCAAACCCCACCCCCCACAACAACCACCACCATAACATTGTTAGCACATAACACTCTCAACATCATATCCATTTTAGTCATTATTCACAGTTATAACAGTTTCATATTAAAATTTACCAAACTTTTTTTATAGTGCTTTTTATTCTAACATCACTTTAAAAATAATGTTTTCCAAACATGTAACTGCTTTACTTTACAGCCGATTATTTTCAAAACACAGCATAAGCAACTTTTTTTTAAAAAATGATAGCACTCCTAAACTGGGCCTAATAAATAACCAAAATAATAAATCTACAATTTCACGATAGTCTATATATATAAAGGCAAAAGCCTCGAACGATGAAACATTCATAAACCATGAAAAAATGTTAAAACACGACAATCTAATATAATGAATGTAAAATAGTAAAATGCCAAAAATTGTCCTTGGTTAATAAATTTATTAAGAATTGAAACTCTTCATTAAAAAAATGATGATACAGTAAATTCATAATTTTTCATATTAAAAAATTTTAAAATCTCAAAATCAAAATAATAACATGGGTCCTATTTTCATGAGATACAACAACCAAACTCATTTTCTCTTTCTTAATTCTAAAGTGAAAAAAAAAATGAAAATTAAAAACCACATGTGTGCCAAGGAACTAGTATATAACTAAATAAAAGAAAGAATATTATATATAACTAAAATATATATATAATGTCATTTTTAAATTGAATATAAATACAAAAGATAATATATATATATATATATATATACAGAGAGCTTCCATTGAGGGACACCCCTTGTAGACCCCACTCCAGATTGTATTTCACTAATCCAAACTGTATATTTTGTAGATACTCATTCAAAGATCATCTCCACAAAAAATTACTTGAATATGACATCATTTGACCATTCAATTGAGTTATTGAAATTTTAATACTTTCTTGAAGTACCATGTTCACTAATTTTTAGGACACAATTGGATGTTGAAATGATTTTCGATTTGTCTAATTTTTGTAGGGATGATCTATGAATGAAGACCTAAAAAATAGATTGTTTGGATCATTGGAAAAAAAATTGTAGGGTTGTAAGATCCCACATCGACCAACGGAGAGGGGGTGATGTGCCTTATATGTGCACACCTGCATCCATCTAGCACGAGGCCTTTTGGGAGCTCACTGGCTTCGGAGTCGTAGGAACTCCGAAGTTAAGCGAGTTGGGGGCCAGAGCAATCCCAGGATGGGTGACCCACTGGGAAGTTGCTCGTGAGCTCCCAGAAGCAAAACCGTGAGGGCCAGAGAGGGGGGCCCAAAGCGGACAATATCGTTCTACGGCGGAGTCGATCCCGGGATGTGACAAGGGTACCCTAAAGGGCGTCCCTCAAATAATTATTTGAGGAATCCCTCAATAGAAGGGGACTGTATTAAAGGTTAGTTGGCACTTGCGGGCTAGTATACTAAGGTGCTTATGGCTCAAATAGTTAAGAGCAATTACCCATGTATCGAAGGTCTTGTATTCGAATCCCTTCTCTGCCATCGCTTGTGTAAAAAACAAATACTAATTAAAAGACCATTTACCCCGATTTTTTTCCTCCCACTAATCACTTTACTCTCTCTATATATCGTAACGTGCAGTAACTTTTTTAACTTCCGACAACTATATTTAGCAACTCAAAATGATAATGATCAGAAGCTTTTAATTTATTAGTTGTACTTGTTCTTTCAATCTTGGGAGAGTATAGCAAGTTCAAATAATAATGCTAATCTTATCACATTTTTGTACCATAATTCTATACCGCATGATGTGACACCTTATTTGAACATGCCACATCACTTAATTTCAATTTAAGTATTCTTATTTTTCATCAATTTTAATTTACTCAAAATTTATAATTTAATTCACTAATCATTTGAAACACCATCATCCACCATTGAATACTACCCTAACACCATCATCCATCGCTGTCATACCATCACCGCCATACAGCTGCCGTCATCATAACCTCTTTGTCAACATGAACCCGTAGAGAGATTCCTTCATGGTAAGATACATACACATATAGTTCTAAGTTCATTATGCAGATCTTAATGCACATGAGACTTGTAGAAGTGTCAATCTACGAATAGACAACAATGCCGAATACAAGAAAGAGATAGATGAGATTACAGGACTAAACACAACCGATGACATTATGGACTTTGATTTGAAATTAGAAGCATTGCTTCTTGGTCTGTTAACAGTCCGCCCAAAGAAATAAAACGAAACAACAAACAAAATTTCAAAGACCATTAAGAATCTGAAATAGTCTTCCTTTCAATTAAAATATCAATCTGCGCAACACTCGAAGAGAAAGAAGCCCCAAAAATAAATACACATAAGAAACCTGTAGAAAATTCAAAATTTTCACTCTAGTGGTGGGAGAGTGATGAAGAATGGTGGAGAGCGGTCGAGGATGGTGTTAGGCAACGAAAGATTGGGTAGGTTACAATGGTAGGACTGATTGTTTGAATTACTATGATAATTAATGAATTAATAACAAGATTAAATCCCCTTTTTCCTCACCAAAAAAATAATAATAATAACAGGATTAAATTATAAATTTAGAGTAAATTAAAAGAGAATTGATTATGTGGCCAATGACATGTGATTGACATGTCATGTACCACATCATGTGGTATCAAATTGTGCTACCAAAATGTGGTAAGAGTTCAAAACCGCTTTCCCTAATAAATCAGCCTGATAAATAAAACTCATACCTTTACGCTGCCTTCTCCAACGCATATAACAAGATGACGAGATTAAAACAAGAACCAAAAGGGAAGCCAAAGGACCCACGACAACCAACCAGAGTTCCCGCTTCTTACCATCTGGACAAGTAAAGACAATACACTATTTAGGTTGAAGGACAAAAATTAATCAGAAGCATGGGATGGGGAACGCTCTATTAGACAATTCATTCAGGCAAGATCAACCCCGTATTCAGAGTCTCGTAAAAGAACTGCAAACACAAACAATACACACACACAAAAATATTAGAGAAAGCGCAGATTCAACCAAACGGGTGCTTTTGGATTGGAGAAAGCGCATGAACATTATAGAAGGGATTGCTCAAGGTCTTCTGTATCTTCCTAAATACTGAAGATTACGGATCATTCACCGCGATATGAAGACCAGTAATATTCTGTTGGACTGTGACATGAACCCAAAAATATCTGATTTTGGCATGGCACGAATTTTCGGGGATAATGACACCAGGGGACAAACAAATCGGGTTGTTGGTACATTGTAAGTAAACTTTTCTGCAGTATGTACTTCTGGAGAATTCGGAAGCTCTCTGTATATATATATATATATATATATATATATATATATATATATATATATTTGATTTGGAGCACCATCCCGAATGTAAATAAGCCCTGGCCCCTTCTCTACGATCTTCAATAGATTCTGTTTACTCCCATAATAAAGTTTACTCCCATAATAAAGTTGACATACTGATTCATTCTGAACTGAAGCAAATGCGGTGCAAGAACAATTGACCTGGCACAACGTTTGGCATTCGGAAATCCCAATACTTCCACCGGAACCAGCAGATGTAGATGGCAGCGAACCATTCATCTCAGAAAAAGCACCTCCATCCCTACACTGGGATGGTACTGAAGGCAAGCACGTCCCGTTATTACCACCATTGGAACCCGCACACAAAGGATGACTCACAGAATAAATCTTGCCTTTCAACATAAAATTCTGGTCGAGGTTTCCTGTGGAATTCATCACCAACCACATGAGGTCGTAATTCTTGCTGCTGCTGAAAGTGTAGAAGGCCTCATTTCTATTGAACTGGAGGCTAAAGTTGTAGTCGTTAGTACTACCGTTTGAGTTCTCAAAAATAAACCGTCACTCATATCCATCCAAGAAAGCGATTACCATTTTGACTCCATCTCCTCGCCAAACCGAAAGCTTTGTTAGGTCGCTGGAATCGATGGATAAGGTGTAGAGGCCACGAGCTGGGTTTTGGTGGCTTGCCCAAGAATTAACAACTTGAAGGTTTTGGTGGTCTGTGTTTAGGTTAAACGACCCAAGCTTCATCCCAGGAAGATAAGTATCACTTGGAGCGTCAAAACTTTGCCATATGATACCTGTACAGGTATTAAACAGTAATGTTAACAGAATCAAGAGAAAGTAGATAAAATAAAAGTTTCGAAGGACATGTACTAGAAAAAAAATGTTTAAAACCGGAAAAGAAATATCCGAGAACTATTATAGAAATTTTAGGCCATGCCTGTATCTGCTGCTCTAAGCACAAAATTTCCAGTGTCAAGAAGTGTTGCACTTGTATTACTAGTTGTGGCGACATTTCCTGAATTGACTATGCTCTGCACTTGTCGCCGGTCCGTGAGAATCAAATTCCCGGACCGGATTTGAAGTAGGGCGGATGAATCTAATAAGGGAAAGTCGCGGTTACCAACCCAATTAAACAACGTTGCTTGGATCGCACTACTACAAAAAAGCAAAAAGACGACGGTAAATCACCGTCGTGTATTTGGTTTTTCAATGGTCGTGGAATCCACCGTCATCTTTTCCCTCATAAACCACGACGCTAAATAACCGTCGTTGTTAAACAATACAACGTCATCAAAAAATACAAAACGACGTCTTTGTACTGCAAAAAGATCTAAAAAAAGCAATCGAGGATGATAATAGACGACCAATTCTCTAAAAACACCGTCGTTAAAAAGGGAAAATATGACACATATTAAGAGAACAAAGCCGCAAGATAGACATACAACGACGACAATAAAAATACGCCGACGTTAAATATAATTTTCACGACAATAAAAAATATGACGTCTTTAAATACATTAGAAGACGACGTTATTGATACCTACTACGTCGCACATATAAACACAACCGTCGTACAATTAATTTTCCACTTCGATTTTTCGATAAAAGATGACGTGGAAATAGTTGTCAGTGTCATTATTTACGACGTATGTGTTTCTATAGTAGACGTTGAAAAACTAAACAACGTCAGTTACAAATATATGAGAGTCGTATTAAAAAATTTATACGTCCTATTTTCAGAAACAAACAACGACCATAAATATTAGACGTTGTTAAATACAACAACGTCGGAAAACAATAAAAACAGACGTGTTTAGTCTGCTAAAGTTCTACAACGTCTCTTATTTACAAAAAACCGTCGTGAAATAAATTTTCCACTTCGATTTTTCTAAAAAAGATGACGTGGAAATAGTTGTCAGTGTCATTATTTACGACGTATACATTTATATAGTCGACGTTGTATTTATATGTATTCATTACTCACGACGCACTTAATAATATAGACGACGTTGAACGTCTAAACAACGTCGGTTCCAAATAAATGAGAGCCGTATTACAGAACATATAGACGGCGTAGATTATGATGGGAGCCGTATTACAAATAACGTCGTTTAATTGTTATTAGACGGCGGTTATAATGAATTTCCGTCGGAATTAATTTCGTTCCTCTTCGTTTATAAAAGAACTTGCGACGTGGAAAATGTATGATGACGTCGTATTTTTTAACGTTCAGATTACATATCTCGTTTTTAGACGTCGGTATTATGGGATTGGAGTCGTGTTATTTTGAATTACATGGCCGGTTCTTTATCCTTTCACCGACGTGATATCCTGAATAATTGCTTCACAAAGCGTCGTGGTTCTTCATTGTTACGTTGCTTTAAGACGTCGGTAAATATGCTGAATAACTGATTCACAATAACGTCGTGTTTTATTTGAACGTAGAAAGTGAAGAAATCACATTACAATATATTACAAAATTAATGTCATACACTGCCAATTACATAAGCATCATTCAATCCATATATTTTTACACCCATCTCGAATATTTTGACCGCCTAACTCACCTACCAGTTCATCAAATGTGTCAACATTTGGCATCCCTCTAGTAAATGGCTCACACTCAATTATCACATCACCTAATACTTCATCACCAATAACATCATTATATTCTCTACTAGGCATTGATAACACTACCGACCAACCACGATGCATCGGGTCGTCAACAAAAAATATTTGTTTGACTTGAGAAGCCAAAACAAATTGGTCATTCCTATGTCCAATTTTACTCAAATCTACAAGGGTAAATCCAAGTTCGTCGACTACAAGACCAGAACTATCTATCCAATCACACCTAAAGACTGGGATTGTAAACTTTTGGTAGTCAAGGTCCCAAATTTCTTGAATGACACCATAGAAACCCATATTTGAGAGAATTGGGTTTTTATCCTTGGCACTAGCAACTTGCATGGTATGTGCAAGTAAATAAACTCCACTATTTTGAGTTGTCCGCACATCATCTTGTGCCTTGATATTGAATTTAATACCTTTAATAAGATAGCTCCTATATAATGGCACTGACATGTTTGGACCAGCTGCTAGCCACCTTAAATTTTCTGATACGCCATGATTGTCTTCCTCAACTTCACTTTGAACCTGCAAATTAATCATATCTTAATTCATCCTAACATATAAATAAGAAGAAAATTAAAAGAGAAATACGTTATTGAACAACATATACCTTGAAGCGTAGCCATTGAATGAAAGTGCTATTGTGCTTATCCTGCAGCCACTTTGTTCTCTTTCTAAATTTTGGATAAGCAGTCTTGATGTGGATCATATGTTGCCTACATGACACGAAAAATTCAAGCATTACGGTCCCAAATATATAAGATAAACATAAGAAATAATTTTAAATGGAAACTTAAAGAATAAAACTCATACGTACTCGATATAAGGTAGGACTTCCTCCGTATTCTCCAAGACATATAGATGTGCTTGATTCAACAGGTCCTGATCAACTACGCTCACTGTGCAACCTGATAATGGCTTTGAAACTCCCATCTTTTGGCTTGAAGGCACTCCAACTGTACTAACATCAGATAAATGCTGAGTACAAAACTCTACCGCTTCTTCAGCTATATACCGCTCAGCAATGCAACCTTCGGGACGAGTACGATTCTGAACATACCCCTTCAGCACTTTCATATATCTTTCAAACGGATACATCCACCTAAAATATACTGGCCCACATAGACGAACTTCTCTGACAAGATGTACTACTAGATGAACCATGATATCAAAGAATGAAGGGGGAAAGTACTTCTCAAGCAAACACAGAGTAACTACTACATCTTCTTCCAATTTATCTAGCTTGGAAACATCAACAGTCTTTGCACATATAGCATTGAAGAAGAAGCACAAACGAGTTATTGCATACCTTGCAGGCTTCTCCAAAACAGAACGAATTGCCACAGGGAGCAATTGTTGCATTAAGGTATGACAATCATGTGATTTAAGGCCAAGAAGTCTTGAATCTTGTACAGATACAAGATTTTTAATATTTGAAGAATAACCTTCAGGGACCTTCATACCATAGAAAGAATTGCAAACCTCTCTCTTCTCTGCTCTTGACAAATTCCAAGGCCCAGGAGGCAAACGAGTACGTCTTTCTCCATACTCGGGTTGCAAATCAGTTTTGACCCCCATGTTCAATAAATCTAATCGAGCAGCAATCCCATCTTTATTTTTTCCAGGGATCTCCAGCAATGTACCAATGATACTATCGCAAACATTCTTCTCAATGTGCATAACATCTAGGGCATGCCTCACAGGAAGGTATTTCCAATACTCGAGATCAAAGAATATTGATTTCTTCTTCCAACAAACTCTGTCACCATTTTCAACCATATGCAGCACTTCTTCTCCGGTTAATGGCTCTGGAGGTATGCCATATTTAGGTTTCCCATTAAAAGCTGCACGTTGCCTCCTATATGGATGATTGATTGGTAACCATTTTCTATGCCCAATGTAACAAATTTTGTGGCCATTTTTCAACCTGTGACTAGGTGTATCATCGCCGCATATTGGACAAGCTTTATATCCTTTAACAACACAACCAGATAAGTTTCCATAGGCGGGGAAATCATTAATTGTCCACATTAATGCAGCTCTGAGTGTAAAGTATTCTCCATTATGTGCATCATACACTCCTCTAATCCCAACCCACAAGGATTTTAAATCATCAATCAAAGGCTCCAAGTAGACGTCTATATCATTTCCGGGTTGTTTAGGACCGGAAATCAATAAGGTTAACATCATGAACTTTCGTTTCATGCACAGCCATGGAGGGAGATTATATGTAACTAAGATAACCGGCCAACAACTATATCTGCTACTTAGAGAACTGTGGGGATTGAATCCATCAGATGAAAGAGCCAATCTCAAGTTTCTCGGCTCATTACCAAACTCAGGCCATTTATCATCAAGAAGTTTCCAAGACGGGGAATCCGCCGGATGAGACATCTGACCGTCAATTGATTTTCTAGCAACATGCCACCAAGTCAAACTCTTAGCTATCTCATGTGATTGAAACATCCTTTTAAACCTTGGAATTGGGGGAAAATACCACACCACCTTCGCTGGCACACCCTCTTTCAAGATTGCATCTTTGCCTTCCTTCCACCTTGAGATACCACAAGTAGGACAATTAGTTGAATCCTCATACTCCTTCCTATACAAGATGCAATCATTGGGGCATGCGTGCATTTTCTCATAACTCAGCCCCAATGCACACAAAGTCTTTTTAGCCTCATACATGGAGGTTGGTATTGTATTTCCTTCTGGAAGCAAATCGCCTTGAAGTATCAATAATTCTGTAAAACAGACATCACTCATCCCATGTTTTGCCTTCAAATTATACAACTTCACTAATGCCGATAACTTCGTGTACTTTCTACAACCAGGGTACACTGGTTGATCTCCATCCCCAATCACATTGGCAAACTCATACGGATCCGAACCAAAATCACCAAAATCATTATCATCCATATCAATTTCTTCAGACACAAAACTGTACCTACTATGGCCATCATCTTCTTCAACATTTCTGCTAGCATTAGTAGTTGCTTCCCAAGGTTCTCCGTGAAATGTCCAATTCTTATAGCTTTGGTCAATTCCATTAAAGTATAAGTGATCCCTTATAATTCCAACCCCAAACAACTTCAAATTAACACATTTAACACATGGACAACGGATATGTGTTGTAGTTAGAAGATTTTCTACAGCAAAGTTCAAAAATGCTTCCACCCCAAACTCATATGCCTTCGATCTTCTATCCGAGTGCATCCATGACTTATCCATCTCCGACACTATAACCTATTATCTATAATAAAGTGAAAATACAGGCAATGACCATCACTATAGCAGATTATACAATGATCTAATCGCAAGTAATAAACAACAGAGACGACGGGTTTTAATCAAAAACAGACGTATTTGGCATATATAGACGACGGATTTTCAACAGACGTCGTCTATTATACGTAATACAAACGACGGTTTATGAAAAAACCGTCGTGTATAAGTAATACAACGACGGTAGTTTAAAAACACCGTCGTGTAATCGTCGTCGTACGCCTTAAAATTCGTCGTGTCTCAGTTTATTTTCAAGAACACAAAACCCATTAAGAACACAACATATATATGAAACCAAGCAAGAAACCAACATATACATGAAACCAAGCATGAAAACAATAAATCCATTCCCAATTCAACATAACATAGGGTGATTAAAAGATACGACAAAATTAAATCCATCCCAATTCAACATAA